>NC_056745.1:310846641-310991931 GCF_019279795.1 Protopterus annectens | reverse complement strand
AAAATTTTGAAGAAATGAAGGTATGAGGAGTGGCCCAAGTGGCTGCTGCACAAATAGTATCTAAGGGTAGCCTAGCCTGAAAGGCTGTAGAAGTGGCTAAGCCTCTAGTGGAATGTGCCTTTGGTTTTGAGCACAGCTGTTTGCCCCTAAGTTGATAGATTTCGGAAATGGTGGAATATAGCCATCTAGACAAGGTCACTTTGGAAACAGGGAGGCCTTTCTTATTTTCAGCATAAGAAAGAAAGAGTTGATCAGACTTTCTGAATTGTTTTGTTCTGTCCAAATAATATCCGAGTTGGCGGTGAACATCAAGATAATGTAATTTCTGTTCCGATCTGTTGGAGTAATTGGGAAAAAATACAGGGAGATCAATAGATTGGTTTAAATTTGTTTTTGAAGCAACCTTGGGCAAAAAGGATGGATTAGTTCTCAAGGATACTCTGTCCTTGTGGAAGACCAAGTATGGGGGACGAATAGAGAGCATGAAGTTCTGACACTCTCCTAGCCGAGGTAATAGCGACAAGGAAGAGTGTCTTCCATGAAAGAAACTTTAGTGAGCATGAAGCAGCTGGCTCAAAGGGAGGAAGAATTAAGGATGTCAGCACTAGATTTAGGTCCCATTGAGGAGGAGGACTCCTGACAGGAGGTTTGAGGAGAAAAACTCCTTTTAGAAAAGCTCTACAAAGCTTGTGGGACATAATGCTGTGATCTGCAAACCTGACATGAAAGTTCGAGATCGCAGCCAACTGAACTTTGACCGTGGAAGATGAAGAACCCGAGTGAAAGATTTCCGCTAGAAAATCCAAAACTGCATGAACAGGGGCAGTAAAGGGATCTATGTTCCTTGATTTCGCCCAAAAGGAGAAGCATTTCCACTTGCTAGTGTAAATCCTTCTAGTAGAGGATTTAAGGGAAGCCACTATGATATCCCTAACAGGGTTAGAGATCATAGGAAGCCTGGCTAAGGAAGGAAGTGGAGCAACCAAGCTGTGAGGTTGAGAGAAGGAATGGACTGATGCAGCTGACCCGATTGGTGGATCAGAAGATCTGGCACTGGGTCTAGATGCCACGGCTGCGCCAAAAGGTGACGATGGAGGAACGGAAACCAAATTTGTCGAGGCCAATACGGGGCAATGAGAATCATTTTGGCTCTCAAAACGGTAGCTTTCTGGAGTACCTGTGGTATCAATGGAAAGGGAGGAAAGGCATAAAGAAGTCCCTGGGGCCAATATTGGGTAAGAGCGTCTCTGGGGGGATGGCCCGGAAGTGGGAAGAGAGAGAAGAAGGCTGGACATTTGCTGTTTTGGGGAGTAGCAAAAAGATCGCAACATGGGCGGCCCCACTTCTGAAAAATCTCCTCCACTATAGATTGTTTGAGAGACCACTCGTGAGGCATGAGTATAGCTCTGCTCAATCTGTCCGCTAAAATGTTGGTTTTCCCAGGGATATGCGTTGCTACCAGAAACCGATGAGAGGAGATCGCCCATTGCCAAAGTCTGAGAGCCTCTCGACACAAGGGGTAGGACTTGGCTCCGCCCTGCTTAGTGATGTACCACACTACGGACATGTTGTCCGTGTGAACTGCAATTGTTCCCAAGGGAAGAAAGTCGTTGAGGGCTTGCAACGTTAAAAGCACTGCCCTCATGTCTAGGACAGTTATGTGCAGGTCGTATTGAGCGGTTGCCACGTCCCATGAACCATCCTGCCTGATAATGACCCCCACCCGATCAGGGAGGCGTCCGTAGTCACTGTGGCTACGGGGCGGGAAACAAAGGTCTGCCCTGATGAACCTGGGAGAAGAAATCCACCAGGATAGGTGGTTTTTGCAAGTTTGTGTCACCAGAATTTGGCGACGCATGGGAAGTTATTGGTAGGACCATTGGGTGAACAACATCCATTGAAGGAGACGCATGTAAAAGCGGGCCAAAGGAAGAAGAGTAATGGCAGCTGCCATGAGGCCCAATACTTTTAGGACCAGTCTGGCCTGCACCTTTTTGCTGGCAAGGATGATCCGCACATGGTTTTGGATATCTAGGATTCTCTGGCTTGTGAGGTTTGCTGACATCCGAACAGTGTCTAAATTTGCGCCTATAAAAGTAATAGACTGGCAGGGCAATAAGGAGGATTTTTCTTAGTTGATCGAAATTCCTAACTGAGTGCAGAGATTTAGGGTGTAATCCCTGGCTTGGAGAAGTTGATGCCTGGTGGTGGCTGAGAGGAGCCAGTCGTCGAGATACGGAAACACCTGGAATCCTTGACGTCTCAGGTGAGTCGTGACCACTGCCATGCATTTGGTGAACACTCTGGGGGCTGTAGTGAGACCAAAGGGCAGGGCTCTGAATTGAAAATGACTGGACCCCAGCCGAAAGCGGAGAAACCTTCTGGAGCGTCTGTGGATTTTTATGTGATAGTACGCATCCTGAAGGTCTATTGAGCACATCCAGTTGTCTTTGCCCAAGAAGGGCAAAATCGACTGAAGTGTGACCATCCGAAATCTTGTCTTTTTCACAGACTTGTTGAGTCTGCTGATGTCCAATATTGGTCTCCAATCTCCCGTCTTTTTGGGAACTAAAAAGAACCTTGAGTAGATTCCAGGCTCTGAATGGTCTGTTGTAACTGGCTGAATGGCCCTTTTTTGTAGAAGCTTTGATACTTCTAATTTTGCGATTTCCCTTAGACCGGGTGGAACATCTGGAAGGGAATTTTGGTGAGTGAAGGGACTTTCCTCGAAAGGAATCTTGTAGCCCTTGGATATGATCGACTGTACCCATTTGTCTTGTGAAAGGGAAAGCCAGGCTTCTGGGTACAGCGATAATCTTCCCCCGACTGCCTCCAAGGATGGACAGTCGGGCAACACCTCAGAGATGCTGGAAGGGCTTGTCAGAGAGAGGCTCTCTGCTGCCCTGGTTCTGCAGACCCCCTCTGCCCCTAGGGCGGCGTCTATTATTATTACCCCCTCTGACTCTAGGGGTAAACTGACCACATGTGTCCGGCGTGACTCCCTGAGATTTACGGAACCACATCTTTCCCCCCTTCTGTCCTTTAGGGTAAGGCCTAGAAGGGGTGGAAAAATGGACTCCTGACAGAAAGAGTCTTGCCGTCTTGCTCACACCTGGTCAACGTATCCTTCACCTGGGGACCAAACAATGTTGACCCATCGAAGGAGAGTTTGTGAAGGGCCTTAAAGGGATCTGCAAAATTACAGAGCCGCATCCAGGACTGACGTCTAAGAGCCACTCCTGTCCCTGCAGCTCTACTCGCTCCATCTGCTGCATACGAAATCAGCCGCATGGAGGAGTTGGTTATGGAGTTAAGGATTCCTACCTGAGAAGCAATTTTGTCCTGAGCCCCTGCAGCTGTAGGATCCTGTACTACTTCACCTAATTCTTTAAGGATGTCCCTTTGAAGTCTGGTGAAGTGACATAAGTAATTCAGCGAACGCATGGTAAAGGTCGCTGAGGAAAACATCCGCTTACCATACCTGTCCATGGTCCTAGAATCCTTGTTAGGAGGATGGACTGGTACAGAAGGATCTGCAAGTTCCTTCTTGGTGGTGGCTGCCACCACCATGGCATCAACAGGGACACCTTTTGTAAGAAATTGTTTCTCGGAAGGGGCTGTAATAAATTTAGAAGGCCTCCTGGGAACTGGTTCTACGGAATCAGGAGACGCCCACTCCTTCCGAGCTATCATCTCCATGAGGGGGTCGAAAGGCGGAGACACCCAGGAGGTGGAGGGTCGAGATCCAAACGCCTCTAGGTATACAGACTCATCCTCGGAGGGATTAATGGAGGGCCAGTTTCCCCTTTGTTTTAGGAGTTCTAGGATGTCTGAAAAAGAGACATCCTCAGAGGGGGATCTTGGGGACCCCTCAGACTCATCTAAGTCGGTATCTGAAGTAGTAGACTCAGGGGAGTCCAGGTGCTTCCTCTTACAGGTCCTCTTACGCGGAGGATCTCCTGACGGATCAGGAGAATCCTCGGAAGAGGGGGTTCTTCCCAGTGGGGAAACCTGAGGCGGTGGATCTCTCGGTCCGGGAGCAAGAGAGTGGGAAGAGACATCTACAGGCACCGTAGAGGGAGGAGCTAAGGGAATAGACTGCTGACTGAGCCCAGGGGCCAGCACACTCCTCATCACCTCGAAGGCTCCTCCCAGGGAGATCTGAGAGACCCGCTCGAAGAAACAGGGACTCCCGGGCCCACCGAAGGGAAGGCTGCGAGGCAGATGTCGGGCCGAGCTCACCAAGGCCGAAGCCCGAGGGAAGAGCAGGGTCGGACAAGGGTCCGATGCCACTCACCCCCTCGGAGCAGACCAGGGAAGCCCGACCACTGGATCCCTCCAAGGAAGGTCTCGAGGAGGAGATAAGAGTAGAAGCTGAAGGAGCAGAAAGGGGTGGTATCTGTCCCGCAGCTGTAGCAGTGACTATTCCCATAGACTCCGGCTCCGAGCTCTGGAGGAGAGTCGAAGGAGGAACTTGAAGAGGGTGTGGACTAGTAGTCGTCTGTTGAGACGGACTATAAAGCATTTGGGCTAGTGCCTGTGATTTTAACAATCTGCTTACCACTCTCTCCAAATCATGGTCTGAGAGCCTGGAAGACCTAGATGATCGGCTCCGATGGCTCCGCTCCGAAAGAAGAGGAGAGGTCGGAGCCGACAATATCGGCTCCAAAGAGGGAGACCTGGACCGCTTCTTCGACGGAACCATCGGAGCCGAAGAACCCTCGGTTCCAGATGGAGCCGACAACTTATCGGCTCCAAGCCTGGTCAAAGATGTATCGGCTCGGGCCGGAGCCGATACAGGCAAGGAAATAATGGTATCGGAGCCGGCCGATACCGAAGCCTAGCCACATGGTGGTCGGAGCGGTCGGAGCCGACACCAATGTGGCAGTTAGTATCGGCACCGATAGCCATCGGTGCGAAGATTTAGTCAAAATAAGATCGGCTCCAGCCGGAGCCGATCTCGACTCAAAGGAGTCGAGCCAGGGCGAAGGCTTAGTAGCAGAAGCCTGGGCCTTGGAGGTCTTAGAGGGCTTGCCCGAAGCAGACTTAGCCGGGGAGCCCTCCGGTTTAAGAAGTCCTCTCAAAATTAATTTATTTCTCCTTTCCTGCAGGACTCTCTGGCTGAAAGAGTGACAAATAGCACAGGAGTCCTGCAGGTGGAGAGGTCCCAGGCAGTAGATACAAGAAGTGTGACCGTCTGTCAGAGACATCTTCTGACAACACAAGTCACACTTCTTGAAGCCTGAGACCCTCTGTTCTTTGGACATAGTGATATCCACAAACACACAACTCACACAGTCCCAGAATCAGAAAAATTTAACTTAAATGGGGAAAAAATAAACCCACACACACACACACCCTGACAGGAAGGGATGGGAGGGGATTGAAGGCCCGACTAAATAAAAACAACTAGGGAAATAGTAAAACTAGAGCTAAAGACCCTACAACTATCTAAAAGTGACAAAAAATCTAATAAATGAGAGAAAAATTAGGAATGGGGTGACTAAAATGAGTATAACAAATCACTTACCAAGAGCTGGTAAAAGGAGTACCTCATCAGCGAAGCGGCAAACAAGATCTGGGTTTACCGCCTTGCATCATGGGATATGGGGCTGCCTCGAGCTGGTAAAAGTGACTCTCGAGCTTAGCAAGTGCCGAGTCGGAGCCGAGGATCGGCTCCGAACCCATCCAGCAAGAATGAAGGCGAGATTGACAACTTAACATTGATCATAATCAGGGACTTTATAAAAATCTGTCTGGCCTTTTGTGGGCAGGAGGCTACAAGTCAGGGGCAACAGAGTTGGCTTGGAAGGCATACATGAAGGCCTCAAGAACAGGGGGAACTGGGGAAGGGGCAGGAGTGCCTATTCTCAACAGTTTGTAGTATTGTTTGTGAACCTTTGTAATCTGTTTAGACTCGCACTCAAAATATTTCATCATGTTTAATATTCTTTCTCCAAAAGAAGCTTCTTCCACAGGACAGTCAGGAGAAAGGTTATCGGAGTGGATTTGGGATGAAAATGCTACAGAATTATATAAATCAGAAGCCTCCTCACCTTCAGAAGGAGATGAATACACACCAATCCTTTGGGGAATGGTAGGACATCTGGGAAGAAAAGGAAGTTGACCAGGGTTTATAATAATCTCGTACAAGCCTTGAGAAAAGTCTATCCATTTCCTCTCCCAAGCAGGAAGAGAAGTTACATTGTTTAGTTTTTTGGCATTTCTTCCAGTTAACATCTGGTTGAATCAAATGCAGTGGTACAGATCCCTGACATACCTCAGGTATACCTTAGATCTCCTCCCGAACTAGCATCTGGGGAATGCCATCTGGATCCTCCAAGATAATGATATGTGGGGCTCTGATTTATCTACGAGCTTCCTTGGACTCTAAAGCCTCCGATGCCATACCACCCTCTGCCAGCGTCTTGGTAGACAGCATCTGAGAAAGAATCAAACGGATCCCAACAAAATCATTGGTTGCCTCCTGAACACTCTAAAATATGACCTATTAGGACCACTCGAGGCACTCCAACTACAGTCCTGAAACATGCTACATTTCAAATGAATGGAGAATAGCAAAAGACATTAATTTCCACAAGGGAGGATCCATCAACCGAACCAGGGAACTACAGACCCATCAATCTAACAAGCCAAATATGCAAAGCCATGGAACAAATTATTATGGAAACAATGAACAAGGACACTGGCAACCTGAAGACACTGGACCCATCTCAAATTGGCTTTGTTAAGGGAAGGTCATGCCTACTTCACATGGTAGACGTCTTTGAGAAGGTCACCATGGCAATGAGCAAGAGCAAAACACTGCATACTGCATATACTGACCTAGCCAAGACATTCGATACAACACCCCACCCAGGAATTGCTGGCAAGCTCTCGGAGCTAGGCATAAATCCCTACATAACTTGCTGTATTAACAGGTGGTTCACAAATGGGAAGCAAAACGTCAGGATAGGTGAAACTACCTCCACCGAGAGGCAGGCCACCAGTGGAGTACCTTAAGGCTCTGTGCTGTGCCTACTCCTGTTTAGCATCTACTTCTCACAAATCAAGGTTAACATTCAAGGTCTCTGGGTCACCAAGTTCACAGATGACTGTAAATTGGGAGCTATTACAGATTTCCCCCAAGACACCAACATCTTGCAAGAGGCTTTAAGGCCATTATGGCCTAAAACTGAATGTCAAAAAATGCATTATAATGCCCTTTGGGAAACTATCAACCCAAGTTAATTACTCCATCAATAAGTCAACCCGGTAGTAAGGTACCTGGGAAACATAGATCATAAACAGGCCTTGAATCAACACATAGCTGAGATAGTAAAACAAAACCATTCTATGGTCGCCTAATGTCTAGGGAAGGGTATGGCACTGAGGTCCAAGAAGTTACATTTCCACTCTACTCGGCCTGTATCAGACCTATCATTGAGTACAATATCCCCTTTGGCATGTACATGACCAGACACTTGAAGCAGTTGGAATCTCCACAAAAGTCTGTCAGCACGAAAATTCTGGGCTTAGATTCCCTGTTCTACATTGATCGCCTAAAGGCACTGTCTCTGTATTCAGTCTCCTGCAGGCTGCTGAGAGGGCATCTTTGCCTGACTTACAGGGCTTTCTAAGATCCAACATTTATGGATATGTTACATATGCACAAAACAAACAGCACCAGAAAAGTACAGTTCTGTACACTTACCATAAATGTAGATGTTAGAGTGAATTCACTGTTGCAGTCATTACATTTGGGTAAATCTGCTGGCAGGTTGCCCTCAGTCGGCCTGAATAACAAAGTCTTGGGTCCTGCATCAGTTGCGGTCTCCTCTTCCATGACGTCAGGTCGTCAGGGATATAAAACATGCAGCCGATGCAATTTTAATCGATGCCATTTTAATCAGTTTTTCTTGCCCCAGATGTCAGGTGCCCCCAAAATAGGGAGCAAATATATATATATATATATATATATATATATATATATATATATATATAAATATATATACATGCAATTTAGAACACATAAAATTTATCTTCAGCTAAAAGCAAATACACCACAAAGGCTTTTGAGCATAGTGAAGGAAAGAAAAGGTATGATAACAGAAAAGAAAGGGGGCCGGTGGGTAACCCGGACTGCTACAGTGAATAGACTAACATCTACATTTATGGTAAGTGTACACAACTGTACTATGTTCTTTGTGTTTCACTGTTGCAGTCATTACATTTCGGTAGAATCCCAAAGCTATGGATGGGAGGATGGAACTAAACAGCATTAGGAGCAGCTATAAGGTCCTGCAGGACTAAAGTGGCAAAGCCTCCCCTGGATTTAGATGAGAGGTAAATGGTAATGCTTTGTGAACGTATGAAATGAGCTCCAAGTAGCAGCTTCTAAAATGTCTCTTTGGAACCCCTCTGAGAAAAGCTGCTGAAGTAGAAGCAGCCCTGGTGGAATGGGATCTGAGCCCCTTGGGCACAGGTTTACCATGGTGCAAGTAGCAGAAACGAATACAATGGCTTATCCATTTAGAAATGTTCTGCTTTGATATAGCCTTCCCCTCTGTTCCTGCAGCAAATGCCACCAGTAGTTGCTCAGACTTTCTTAGAGATTTTAAGTAGAATCTTAGTTGTCTGGGTACATCCAATGAATGCAGAATCCGCTCCCCCTTGTTCTGCGGATCTGGGAAAAAAGTTGGCAGGTGAGCTGCACTGTTATAACTTGATACTTGTGAACCTCTGCTATCGCTGAAAAAACAAAAAAACAAAAATAATCTTGCCTTTTCCCCACTTTTCTGAGATTTAAAAAAGTTCAGTTACAGGCTTGCTCTTCTTGAACTGTTTGTAAGTTTCTGTGAGGCCATTTTTTGCTTGGGCTAAAGGGAAGTCTCTCTGTTGATCAGTGGCAGTGAAAAACATTGAGCAGCCTGCCTGCCCCTGTGGAAGTGGTTACTGACTTGAAACTGTAGTTTTATTGGCCATTTTGGGTCAATTCCAAAACTCCTTCATCTTCCTCTCTTAAAACCTGGTTGCCTCGTGGTTTTGGCATCTTTTCAGGCTTGTTGGCTGTTGGTGAAGCACCCACCAAGAGGAGAAAACGCTGAGAGAAGAAAGGAGCCACTTTTGAGATTTTAAGTATTTTTCCTCTGTTTATTTGCTATGTTTTTCTGCATAGCCGCCTATTTTGAGCATTTTCTGGCTTGTTAAATTTGATTTCTGCATTAGTAACTGTATTTAGAGCACAACCTAGAGCTGTTTACTGAGTTTCCTGTTTGCACTTATTTTTAAAATTGTTTTTTTCTCAAAATTTGCATTTTATCTGTCTTTGGCCTAGCACTCTTCTGTGGGGTCATTTACTGCACTGTTATAACTTGTTGATACTTGTGAACCTCTGCTATCTCTGAAAAAACAAAAAAAAAACATCTTGCTTTTTTCCCCCACTTTTCTGAGATTTAAAAAAGTTCAGTTACAGGCTAGCTGTTCTTGAACTGTTTGTTTCTGTGTGGCTATTTCTTGCTTGGGCTAAAATGAAGTCTCTCTGTTGATCAGTGGCAGTGAAAAACATTGAGCAGCCTGCCTGCCCCTGTGGGAGTGGTTACTGACTCGAAACTGTAGTTTTATTGGCCATTTTGGGTCAATTCCAAAACTCCTTCTTCCTCTCTTAAAACCCTCTTTTGCACAGTTTTGCGCATTTATGTGCATAGAGCAACAGCGGGCAGCGCCGCCTAATTGGGTTTAAACTATTCCTGGCTCCACAAAGTCTGTTCTTCACTTTTTCCCTTAGAACTGCTCTATCTCTCAATTTAAACACCATATTCTCATTCTAAGGCCATTCACTGGTCCAATTAAGTAATCCTACAAGTTAGCACTATTAAACCAGAAGCACTACTTACTCTTATACTATCTACGATTACCCTGTCCTCTATTGGTCAGTCTTAAATTCAGTTTCCCTATTATTCTAGCATGTCCAAAGGTCAGTCAATGGTTTCCTCTCCAGTCCAGCTGGTGAATCTGGGAATTTTGAGGCAATGTTACAACTGTCTCATGTACACGGACAACCCTCTCCTCCTCCAAACAGGTTCAAATATATGTGAGAGATGCAACTATTTAGCCAAGCTGGAGGCTGAGCTCTCTCATCTCAAAACTGGTGTAACCAGTCAGGAGGAGAAGGTAACCCCACACAACACAATTCCAGTATCACATAGTCCCACCACATCAGCGAACCAAACACATAAATACACAAAAACATACTCGGAGGCTCTAAATAAAAATCTACCTAAGCAACAGAGACCTCCAAAGCAGACATTCAAGCAAACGCTACCTCAAAACAAAACACACACAACACATAACCCACAAAGTCAGTGTGCCAAGCAGCCACAGCCCTTAAGGCTGAATAACACACCTGATACTCTTGTTATAGGTGACTCTATTTGTCAGACACACTGACGTCCCACTCATCAGGCTGAATAAAGAGAACGTCACGGTGAGCTGCCTGTCAGGTGCTAGGATCTGACACATAACGCAAGCACTCAGGTCACTCCAAAGCAAATACAAATATGACTCCGTCATTGTACATGCTGGTGTGAATGACCTGAGACGTACCTCCCTGGACTACATGAAAAGAGACAGAGGAGCTCTCTGATCATGTAGCCCACGCTGGTATGACCCTGACCTTGAGCAGCATCTTACCCTCACCTAGAATGATGCCACAGTACAAAGACAAAATGATCGATTTTAACAATTGGCTAAAATGTTGGTGTCATTCAAAGGGGATCCAGTGTCTGTCAGCCTGGGATGACATGCTCGACACGCGGCGTTGCTTCGCTAGGGACAGCTTGCACCTGTCACCACTGGGCTTTCGGATATTGGCAAAGGCTCTTGCCACCCCCATAGTGCCTTTTTTAGGCAAGGCTCAAAAGTCAAACCCACCCCCATAGACAGCACAAGGAACAAGAAACTAAGGGTAATGCTGCTAAACGCCAGAAGTCTTAACCTCAAGATGCACGCACTCAAAGTTCTCCTCAGTATGGAGAACATCGATATCTGTGCAGTGACAGAAACCTGGTTCAAGGCTCCAGAGAGCACCCCAGCACTACCAGGCTATACCTCATTATCATGCTTTTCGGCCCCAAAACCCGGACCAAACCACAAAAGGAGGGAGAGTTTCCATATTTATCAAGGATATCCACACCTCCAGGTTAGTGGCATTGCACGAAGTATCGGAGACCATCCATGTGCAACTAACAGTGGGCAAGACTGCTTTTCAGTTTATAGCATCCTACAGACCACCCTCTCAAAGTCAGGAATCCCACTCGGCTTTCCTGAACACATTGGAGAACATGAAGATCTCTCCGAACACCATTATACTGGGCGACTTCAACTACCCAAACATTGACTGGGAGCACTACTCAAGCCCCAGCACCTTAGCCCAAAGATTCCTGGAAATTATAAACTCAAATGCTATGGAACAACTAGTCACCACTCCCACAAGAGGGGACAACATACTAGACCTGATCATTACCAACATGGGGACTCTATGGTCCACACCAGAAGTATATCCCTCATTGGTAAGATCAGACCATAAATTAATTTCACTGGATGTCCACATCCCGACCCCACCCCCAGCCCAGAAAACCACAGTGAAAAACTTCTCAAAAGTGAACTTCTCACTTCTCAAAACCATAGTGGAATCCTTCAAGGCCCCAGGGCCAGTGGAAACTACGGCCCAAACTGCAGAATCCTATATAAATGCATTCTACGGACATCTCCAGGAATGCATGGATCATGCTATCCCAAACAAAACCAAGACCCAATCATCCAAAGGCAGGTGTCTGGTCTGGTGGACCCCTGCCATAAATAAACTGTACAACAGAAGGAGGAAGCTACTACATGATAGAGCAAAATCCCTAATAGGGAAGGCATCTCTGATCAGTACTAGCAAAAAAATTACGATCCCTCATAAAATCCTCCAAGGCCAGCTTCAAGAGAAAAATTGCACAGGACAAAAAAGACAATCATAAGGCTTTTTTTCAGTTATGTTAGAAACCTGGGATGCAACTCCCAGACTTGTTCTGAGTTGATTCTAAACGACAAAAAATACACTGAACCCACAGACATCGCCAATATCCTGGCAGACAGGTTCAGTGCAAACTCCCCCCCCCCCCCAAAAGAGCAAGTATCTATCCCAGCAGAGGGCTGCCTCCCAAACATCTCAGATGCTCAGGTGAAGGCTGCCCTCTCCAAAGCAAAAACACTGCTTCCATGGGACCAGATGGCGTCCCAGGTTGCATCCTACATGAACTCCAAGAGGAACTAATCCCTCAAATAAAACAGCTATACAATCTCAGCCTCACTACAGGATATGTGCCCACAGAATGGCGTACAGCAACAGTGGTCCCACTCCACAAAGGTGGAGCCTCTACGGACCCTGGAAACTATCGCCCTATAAGCCTGACTAGCTTAGTCTGCAAGGCTATGGAGAGGATCATCGTGGAGCTCATAAACAAAGACATTGGGGACTTACAGACACTAGATCCTACCCAGTTCGGCTTTGTCAAGGGCAGATCCTGCCTTTTGAACCTGGTTGACTTCTTTGAAACAGTCACCAAAGCCATAGATGAAGGGAAGGTAGTCCACACAGCCTATCTGGACCTTGCAAAGGCATTTGACACAATACCCCACTCGGGCATCATAGATAAGCTATCCAGCTTAAATATAAACCCCTACGTCACAAGATGGGTCGCAAACTGGCTCAAAGACAGAACCCACAGAGTGAGAGTTGCTGGAGCCATGTCAGACTCGAAACCGGTCACAAGTGGCATCCCACAGGGTTCTGTCCTGGGACCCCTCTTGTTCGGTATACACTTTTCCGAGGTACAGGCAAACATGGGAGGACTATGGCTCACCAAGTTCGGAGACGACTGCAAACTGGGCGCCATAATCAACTCTCCAGCTGACACAAACATCCTTCAAAAAGGTCTCACAGAAACAGATAACTGGTGCCAGCGCCATGGTTTAAAGCTAAATGCCAAAAAATGTATAGTCATACCCTTTGGCAAAAACAATGTGCCCACAAATTACCACATAGGCAGAACCCCATTAAGTACAGAGAAAGTTATTAGGGACCTGGGGACCCAAGTTGATAGCAATCGCTCCTTTGAAAACCACATTGCCAAAGTGGTTAGAAAGACCTTCTACATAGCCCACCTCATCACGAAGGGTTTCACATCTAGATCAAGAGAGGTAATCGTGCCCCTTTATTCATCCCTCATCAGGCCCATCATAGAATACAATGCCCCTTTTGGGATGTACCTTACCCGACATCTGCAGCAATTAGAAAGACCCCAAAAGTATCTCACCAAGTGGATCAAGGGTCTCAAACAGATGCCATATGCTGCTCGGTTAAAAAAACTCCAGCTCTACTCAGTTGCATACCGCCTACTTCGAGGCGATCTATGCCTGACATACAAAGCTATGTCAAATCCAGAATTAATGGACATGCTCCACCTCAGTAAATCTAAATCCCTTAGAGCCACACGCCCGAGGGACTTGAACCTCAGCACAGAAATAAATAGAACTTGCTGGAGGGACAGGTTCATAACCCAGAGGCTCCCTTCGCTCTGGAATAGAATTCCAGTTCATGTGAGGCAGAGCACCTCACTGAATCTCTTCAAGAGGAATCTCGATAAGTGGATGGGGGATCGTAGGTTTGTCCCAGGGATTACTCCCGTGTCACTATTAGACAGAGGCACAGTAAACTAAACCTTAAAAAGGGCACAGTATACTCAAATCAAGGGGTGGCGTAAGCCATACAGAATCGGGCTAGGCTTATAATTGCCCCAGGGCAGATAGCCTAGTATGAACCTATGAACCTATGAACCTATAATGGTCTGGTTAAGAGCCACACTGGATATCACCTTAGAAATAAAAGAAGGATTGGTCCTGAGGGCCACCCTGTCCGGGTAAAAGATAATGAAAGGTTCCACTGCCATGAGAGCCTGTAGTTCTGAAGCTCTTCTAGCTGAAGTGACTGCCAAAAGAAAGGCTGTCTTCCAAAAAAGAAATTTTATATCCGCAGTAGCTTGCTGGTTCAAAAGGAGGTAGGGTGAGTTTCCAGCACAAAATTGAGGTCCCATGCAGGAGATGGCGCTCTCCTGGGAGGCCTTAAATTTTTGGCCCCTCTGAGGTACTGGTTTAGCAGGGGATGAGAAAAGAGAGGAGGCTCTGTGTTGTAATGAACTGAGATGGCAGAGGTATGGATTTTTATTGAAGAAAAAGATAGGCCCTTGTGAAGCATCTCAGTTAAGTAATGCAAAATCTGAGGAATATTGGGCTTTGATGTGTCTATTCCTTGTGCTTGGTTTCAAGCACAGAATCTCTTCCATTTATCAGCATAAGATTTTCTAGTACTAGGCCTTCTGGCCTCCAAAATGACATCCATTACAGGTTTACTGAGAGATGTGATTGGTGAAATTAGTTGATTAGCCATGCTGCAAGATTCAGAGTTTGGAGCAGAGTGTGCAGAATTGGATAGTTCTGCTGAGACGATAGGTGAGGTGTTTGAGGCAAGTATTGTGACATATTCCTTAGAAGCAGGTACCAGTGTTGGCGAGGCCAGTCCGGAGCAATCAGAATCATTTTTGGTTTTTCCTGTCTGACTTTTAGTAAGACCTTGGAGAGTAGAGGCAGAGGGGGAAAGGCATAGACTGATAGGTTTTTCCAGCAGAAGGATAGTGTGTCCACTTTCCATGCTTTTTTGTGATGAGTTCTTGTGCAGAATTTGTCCAACTGATAGATCTATTTGCCTCTCCCCAAAACTATGTCTGGGCTCCCCCATTTTCATGTTAACATGCTGAAGATTTGTGGATCCAGTTTCCATTCGTGCGGGTCCATACGATTTCTGCTTAGGTCGTCTGCCAGCGTATTTTGCTTTCCTGGCAGGAACTGAGCTCGAAGATGTAGTTGGTAAGTCAAGGCTGTGTTCCACAAGGCCATGGCTAGTCTGCAAAGGGGGTAGGAGTGGGTACCCCCCTGTTCGTTTATATACCACATAACCATGATGTTGTCAGTCTTTATCAGTAGTTGTCCTGGATGAAGGAAGTCCTTGAAGGCAGTCGGAGCATTCTGTACAGCTAGCATTTCTTTCTGGTTGATATGTAGATGCATTTGGTTTGGGCTCCACTCGCCCTGAAAGCATCTTCCTGCCAGATGGGCCCCCCAAGCATAGTCTGATGTGTCTGTAGTTAGGGTTTGGGTGGCAGGGGGTAGAATGAATGACAGTCCCTTATTTTGGTGACATGCCTCTGCCCACCAAAGGAACTCCTGTTGCAGGCAGGGAATGAGAGGAATCTTTGTTTCCAGGCTGTGACAATGTTGACTCCATAAGCTTTTTAGGTACCATTGAAGTTTCCTCAAATGCAGTCTCGCATATGGAATTAGTAAAATGCAGGATGCCATGAAACCCAAAGCCTGCAGAATTGGTCTGGCAGATAGCTGGGTTTTTGTTGCCACTTGTTTGAAGTATGTTGTCAACTGAATATGTTTGTCTGGCTTGAGGTAAGCCATCTGGGCAGTTGTATTCAAGCTTGCACCCAGGAATGTAATTATTTGTGAGGGTACCAGTTGTGATTTCTTTTTGTTTATGGTGTACCCTAGGCATGCTAGAAACCTTTTTACAAACGCCAGATGCTGAAGAAGAGTGTCCTTGTCCTCTGCCTGAATGAGACAATCGTCCAGATATGGATACATTTGAATGTTTCTTTGTCTGCAAAATGCAATTACAGGTGCCAGGCACTTTGTAAAGACCCTGAGCGCAGTAGATAAGCCAAAGGGCAGTGCAGAGAATTGGTAATGCAAATAGCCTGCTTTGAAGTGGAGGTATTTTCTGCAAGATTCCCTTATTGGGATATGGAGGCATGCCTCTTAAGTCTAGAGTTACCAACCAGGCATTCTTGCCTAGCATAGGCAGTAGCTGTTGTAAAGTCAGCATTTTGAATTTTGTAATGTCCAGGAATGTATTTAGAATGGATAAGTCCAGAATTAGACGTCATGGTTTGTCTTTTCTGGGTACCAGGAAAAGTCTTGAATAAAATCCTTGTCCTTTTTCCTTTTCTGGCACTGGTTGAATAGCCCCCATATCCATGGGGAACATGACTTGTTTCTGGGCCTCTGCCCACTGATTTGGTGGCAGGTCTGGCCATCCGTTTGGAATTGGCAACATGTGGAAATAAAATCTGTACACCTGGGATAACTACATTTAACACCCACTTGTCCTGGGTAATTAAATGTCAATTTTGTGCATGAAGTGCTAGTTTTCCCCCCAAAGGGGCTGCCAAAAGATAAGTGCCTGGAGATGGCAGAGGAAAAGTCATTGAGACGGTTTA
This sequence comes from Protopterus annectens, assembly GCF_019279795.1. Lineage (NCBI taxonomy): Eukaryota > Metazoa > Chordata > Ceratodontiformes > Protopteridae > Protopterus > Protopterus annectens. Next base: position 310,975,546 of record NC_056745.1, on the reverse strand, counting down.
CTGTAGGGTTGTGCTTTGTTACCTCCTGACTTGGAGGTGGAGGCACCCTATTGTTTTTACCTGTAAGATCCTTGTGATTGAAACCTGGAGCCTTTGGAGTGTCTGTGTTTGCCCTGAGCGGCTCTGTTGGGCACAGGAAAGGACCAATTCATAGTAGGCCAGTGTCTACTGAACCTGGGTGGCTGCACTTGCAAGAAATCTTTTACAGTTTGCATAGATTTAGCTTTGTCTTCCATCTTTTTTAAAACCTCTTCTGCCTTATTACCAAACAGACTGTCCTGCTGTAAAGGAGCATCCAACAATTTAGCTGTAACATGATCAGGCAGATTTTGCTCCTTGAGCCAAGCATGCCTTCTTATCACAGATCCAGTTACGGTGGCCCTGCAAGAGGCCTCCAAGGAATCAAAACCACATTGCAAAGTATGCTTTCCAACCTGTTCTGCTGAATGCAATAAATCCTGTAACTCTTTATTTTTCCCCACAATCAGAAATCAACATAATTTTCTGTTTCAGTAAGCCCATAACATGCTGTTGATATTTAAGCATATGAAACTGGCAGTTTAAAGCCCTGATTGCCAAGGTTGCAGACGTATAAACCTTCTTTCCCCATCTATCCAGAGCCCTGGAGTCGCTATCTGAAGGGGTAGGATTTTTGGCTGTAGAAGCCTTAACACCCTTGGTAACCTAAGAAATAGTTTCATGGTCAGCAGCAGGATTTTTGAAAATAAATTTGTGGGAGTCAGGAACACTGTAATATCTGTCTGGCTTACTAGGAACTGGAGGCAGGGAATCAGGAGCCATGCTTGATTCCGTGAAAACATCATCAACAATGTCTAATACAGGAGGTATTGCCAAAGGCCTATGCTGAGGAAGAAGAAGAAAATCCCTAAGCCTCTTTTTGGATTCTGAGAAGTCCTGACTCTCCCAATGAAAATGTTCCCTTAAAGTATGCAAAATCTCTCCAAAAGAGTAACCCTCAGGAGGAGAAGCAGAAGGGATGGATTCCCCTGCATCAGAGTCCTCCTAAGGTGGAATAGAAAATTCCTGATCATTACAGGAATCAGAAGAAATGGAAACCTGATCTGAAGACTCAATCAGTGCCTTGCCTAGGCCTCTTGGGGGGGGGGGGGGGTTGGGAACCCCTGATCAAGGTAATTAAATCCTCAGCCATTTTGATAATTTGTTTTTTAGGCATCGGGGCCTGAGCACGTGGCTTATGCGTCATTTTTTTAGACATGGAAGTTTATTTTGGCCTTGTTGTTGTTGATGGCATCGGTTTAATATACAAATGTTGAGACCTGAAAACACCCTCAGAAGCCGGTGCCTGCTCAGCGGCTCCGGACCCATCCAAGGGAGAGACATCCGCGGGTTCAATACTTGCAGAATCCCGTGGCATACCGAACTTCGAACATGCTACCCCCCTATACAGATACTCAGGATACAAATGGGTTTGGGCTACACAGCTAGGCGTGGTCGTTAGTCCAGTAACAATATATGAACCACTTTGAGACACAGCTGTTCCACTCACCAGGATATCATAGTCAGCTGTCTGTCAACAGCCAGGATCCATCAGATCACATACGCTCTTAGGTCTTTGAAACACAAAGTACCAGTATGACTCAGTCATAGTCTACGTGGATGTAAACAACCTGAAAAGTGACATGACAGAGCTCTCGGACTGTGTGTCCCAGGCTGGTATGAGCCTAGCATTAAGCAGCATACTACCTTCACCTAGGATAATGCCACAATGTGAACAGGAAATAACGGACTAAAAATTGGCTTAAAGTATGGCATCATTCAAAGGCATTACAACAGTTGTCAGTCTAACAGGATATCATCGAGAGACCATGATGCTTTGCCACAGGTGGTATGAACTTGTCACATCTGTGATTTCAACTATTTGCTAAAACCTTAACCACCCTCATACTGCCTTTTTAGGCACTGCCAACCTGATAAACCTACTGACATTGCTAATCTAGCCCAAGAAAAATCTGAAGGTGTTACCGTTCAATGACAGGTGTCTAAAGAAGAAACTCCACTCCCTAAGGATGCAGATATCTGTGCAGTTACTGGGACATGGTTTAAAGCTACAAAGAGCACCCCAGCACTGCAGGGCTACAATGCCTTCCAGACATTTAAACCAACTACTGCACAGGAAGGCATAAAAGGTGGAGGTGTATCTAGTTACATTAAAAACAAACACACCTCAAGACTGGTCTGTCAGTATGATGTGTTTGTTTTTTGCCTAAGGTAATTCCGATGTGGAGAAGTCTCATGCCATATCTTTCCAAGCTATAGCCCCCCCCCATCCCCCCATAGCTCAGGATAAAAACATAATACATAACTGAATTTACTAGACACACTCTCCATGACAGCTAATACCATACTCCTGGAAGACTTTACCTACCCAAATATAAAATGGGAATCATGCATGACCCCTTACTTGCAGGTCCAAATTTTCAATACTTTGTAAATGCAAACAACTTGGAATAATTAATCTGTATGCCCACTAGGGGCACAAATGTCCTTGACCTGGTCCTCACCAACAAAGGCAGAACATTGCACCCTGCCTTGTGCAATGTCTTCACTAGTCAGGTCAGACCATAAAGCAGTTACATTTGAAGTAAAGGAGAAACCACACACACCGACTAACCCGAGAACATTTAGGAATTATTCTAGAGCAAATGTCCTACTACTAAGTGACACCCTGGCAAAATATCAAGTCCCCCAAACCCCGAGAATACCACTGCTTACACAGAATCCTTCACATAAACCCTCCATAATCACACCAACAGCTGCACAGAGACATTTGTACCTACCTGGAGGAAATTCATAGCAAAACTTAAGAGGTACAATACCTAGCATGTATCCCAGGAGATTACTAGGCTATCGACTCAGAGGTCATTTTTAGCCTAGCCATTTCATCCCAATGTAATACCATGAAAATGCTAATCCATATCCAAGATTACTGTGACGATAGAAGGTACTGGTCAGCTATGCTAGGGGAAGTAGGACAGTGGATGTATGACTTGTGCCAGCACAGCTAGCTGGAATTTTGTAAATATTTACATGTCATTTGTATATCAAACTGATTTGTACAGATGCTTGTGCTGAAAATGTATTTGTGAGGATTACCTGTGTTAAAATGTAGCAACAGTGCACACTGCTGGAATGAAAAGAAATGTACATGTATTGTAACTGAATTAAATGTATACGTTTTAATAGAGGATAATGGGACAGCAAAAGGTTAACTAGCGGGTTTATTTTAAGAAAAATAGCGGCAATGTAAATGAGCTGTTAAACCATTAGCACCACATCCCATAGTGCTGAATGGGACTGGAGACGGTAGGTCTGAGAGCAGCCATTATCTGTTAGCTTTTGTAAAGAAGGGGGGTTTGTAAAGGTTTATGGCTCCTAGGCAGTACCGTAAAAGCTCCAAAAGTGCATTGTAGCAGTCTTGATAAAGTTCTATTTTAAACTTCAAAAGGAGATATTGTGGGAACCTAGAGTCAGGTGATCAGATGAGGTGATTCTGCAAGTAGTCTTGGATATTATATTTTCTAGGGAGTAATCTCAAAGTATCGAGTATTCTGTTTTGGGAAACCTGTCAAGAAAGACCCTCACCCACAGCATCTTACCTTGCAGTAGTAAATCACTTAACTAGGGAACAATAATTATTTTAGATTAGTCAGAAATATACTGAGGCTTAGTCTAGAGATTGTTGTTCTTTATTTGTCTGAGTTTGTCCATCACTGTTCTTTTCAATATTTCCTGTGATCTGAACTCTGTGGTTTACTGTGAATCTCTATTCAGTATTTTCATGCTCGTTTTTTATTATTATTAAATATATTTAAAACTTTTATTGTGGCTGATCCTTGTAGAAAGCATCTAACCTTTGACACTCCAGAAGGCCTAGCCATCTTGGTCAACTACTACCATTTGTATTAGTGTTAGTATTAACATTGCACTGTATAACTGAATACCCTTTTAATAGCCTTATAGTAACTGACTGGTGGCAGTGAATCAACCTTATTGCCTGGGCAAAGCTGACATTGTGGGTAATCTGTGCCAGCCTTTCCCAGGTGTGTGTGTGTGAGTGTAAATTAAATCTTAGAGTGTGCGTGTCAGCTACTTGGGGCAGGGACACAAAGCACTGAGTTCATAAAGAGGGTGCTGGAGGACTTGGCTTGGGCACTCGGCTGAGGACCTACCCTACAGCTGTACCAGTGGGGAGTCTTACTGGGGATATGGAGGGAGAAAGATATACAGACATTCAGATCCCTGGCTGTGTGCATTCCCTGTGTGTTCTTAAGGGAAACTGTACTTAATGCAGAGAGGTCGGCATCTGGAAATACTGAGTGCATCCATTTCTATTCCAAGTGCATGTCCCTCTCCAGTGTCAGCGGTAAGAATTCAGGCTCCTTGATTACTGGCCCAGTATGAAGACGTCGCATATTGTTGGTCATCACATACTGGTAGCAGTAGTGGCATCATAATTGCATTTAGTGAGGACTGCCCATGTCCACGTGAGTTGTGGGTGCTATCCCCAGTAAGAGTTTACGGTGCCCGATCCCCTCGTCCAGGTTCCCCTTGAACAGTGTCACAGAGGTGCTCTGTCTGACCCTCCAGCATGTCTTAACTCTCAGCACATATTTAGATCTCTGAAACGAGTAAACTTAGTCCCATCTGCCTTACTGATAAGCAGCAAGTTCATTAGATTTGGGTCTTGGATTGCTCTGCAGGCCAGGCATAAGTCTGACATGATCTTGTTTTAGTGACTTGGGTCCAAAACTGGCCTTAGGTCCCAGTTTTTCTTTGGCTCTATAAAGAACCTTAAGTAAATTCCAGATCCTTTCTAGTCTGGTGGAACTTTCTGGATGGCTCAATTACTTAGAAGCTTTTTTTAATCTCTAAAATGGCTTCTTTTCTTTGTGAGGGTGGAACAGCAGGAATTTTTCTTGAATGTAATAGAGGGAAATGAAGGCTTATATGGTAGTCTCTGGAAATGGTTCTCAACATCCTCTTTTCTTGAGTGGATGGATGTTCAAAGTCAGTGGATGTAGAGATAAGCTCCCTGCCGACTGCTTCTGGACAGTAATATTGGACAGGCTTCTCAGAGAATGAACCTCTAAAGCCTTGATTTTGTGGACCACCTCTGCCTCTTGGGTGACGTCCATAATGAGATTTCTCCCCACTGCCATGGGCAGCTCGTTATCCAGGAGAGTTAGGTGAAAATCCCCAAGATTTTCAAAAGCATATTCTTTTCCCTGCTTTCTGGTTTCTGCAGAAAGTCCTTTGAGGAGTTGAGTTGAGAATTTAATACCTATAGTAGATGCAGACTTACCATCCTTTTCACTCCTGTAAATAGTGATCTTTACTTTCAGACCAAACAAGGTAGATCAGTCACAGGAAGCATTGTCAAAAGGACATCTTAAAGTGCTCTGCAAAGTCACATACCACATTTAGTCATGTCTGCTGATGGAAATGCTCATTCTGGTCGCTCTAGATGAACCCTCAGGAGCGTTAGAGATAAGGCACCTAGAGGCATTGCATAAAGATTGCAGTGCAGCCAGATGAAAATCGAAGGCCTTTTTTTCTGATCCACAGTCAAAGCCCATGGAGGAGAAGTGGAGTGCTTTTTTAGCAAATCTCTCTGAAAACAAATTAAATGCACCAGGTAAATAAATGCTCTCACCAAGAAAGTAGACAAGGTGTAGACTCATTTCCCAAATCTGTCCAAAGCATGTGACTCTCTGTTCGTGGATGGAGAGAACAGCTTTCTATCAAGATTTGTTTTGATGGCTGCCAACACAAACATGGAATGCACTGCCAGGCTCTTTCTCCAATAGAATTGGTCCTTCAGAGCAACTGAAAACTTACAAGGCTTCTTGAAAATATGTTCAACTGTGTCAGGTTCCTTCCATGCCTGGAATGAGATCAAATCAATCATCTCATCAGAGGAAGGGACCACACAAAAAGTAGATGGGCCAGAACCCAAAGCCTTGAGAAAGACTCAGTTCCTCAGTAGAAGGAGTTTGGGAAGACCAATCCCCTTTTCTGTCTAAGAAGTTTGAGAATCTCTCAAAATTAGTCAACCTCAAAGGGGGGGGGTCTGGGGGAACCTTCTCCCTCATTGAAATCAGTGTCAATGGTAGAGGATTCCTCTAGGGAATCCAAGTGTCTTCCTTTACATTTAATGTTTTATGTGAACCTCCTATGCAGGTTGCTCAAGGGAGAACTTGGAAACATACAAGGACTGTCTAGGTAGAGTAGGTTCAAGTTTCTCAAGAACCAGCTGTCTGACAGGACTAGAAGAGTAGGCTACAGACCATAGGAGATCCCATGGGAGTGGGTCAAAACCAGCTCTAAGAGGGAAGACCTTACTCCAAGTTGGGAGAATACTCTTGAAAGCTTCAACCATGGTGCCTGAAATGGATGTGAGGAGGTGGCCTTCACAGCTGAAACTCTTGAAGGCGGCTCAACCCTGGAAGCCATTCAGATCCGGTCCAAGACTGTCGTCAGAGCCAAACTATCTAATGTTGAGGCTCCTAAGGGAAGGAAAGGATCCAGAGACCTTGGATCCAAACTAAACCCGTTTGAGTCCGCGCCAATGTTACTGCTCCGGGACTCTGAAGCTCCTATAAGGTCAGGCCCGACTTAGTCAAACAACTCACTGCAGTTGATGAAATATGTATTCTCTGCTCTAATGCAGATCTACCCTGGGCAAGAGTTGGATCCAGGGGCTCCAGTCAAACAGGTACTGGAGAATGAGCCGACAGGGAGTGATGGGAGAAACTAATTCTACTAGTCTGACAGAGCTCGGTGCTAGGAGTACCCTCAGCTGTGTCTGGGTCCAAAGAAAATGCCTTATCATCCTGTTCTTGTCTGCTTCAGTCAGGCTCCAACAGGATCGAACTGGCCTAAAGGATGAGCCTAAAGAAAGGGGGGGGGGCAGCCTGGCTGAATATGATGGTCTGTCTTGTAATATTGGAGACCTGAATCTAGGAGTCAAATAAGGGAGAGACCTTAGGAAAAGGCTAGCATTCAATAATTATCAGAGCAGAAAACAGCATTCAGTTTCAGAGCCGATGGAGTATGGTCCGGAGATGGTTTCCTAGAAAATTTTGATTTGTCATTTTCTGAAGTATTTTTAAGTCTCCTTGTCTTTATCAGAAGCTTCATGTTTTTCTTGTCTAGAGAGTTTTTCTCCACTAGTGGGTTGAAGAAGATCCTTAAGTATTAACTTATTTCATCACTCCACTACAGCCCTTTGGTCAAAGGCCTTGTAACTTGTGCAGGATACAGCAAGGTGTGAGGGGCCACGGCAGTATACACAATTGTCACATGTGCATCGGAATTGGGAAGTTTGTGTGTGCAGGAAACACATTTCTTAAAACCAGCCAGTTTATGTCAAAAATCACTGCTCTAAGCAGGGAAAAGGAAGAAAAAGAAAGTACAGTTGTGTACACTTACCATAAATGTAGATGTCCGAGTGTATTCACTGTTGCAGTCATCACACTTGGGTTATTTGCCTGCAGGTAGCCCTCAGTCAGCTCGAATACCAGAGACTTAGTATTTTTGAGTCGGAAGCAGTCGCTCTAGGACTGACGTCAGGTCATCAGGGGTATAAAAACATGCAGTCGACGCCATTACATCAGTTTTTCTTGCGCAAAATGTCAGGAGTCCCCCAACAGGGAGCTAAGACATGGTGGGGGAAAACACCACCAGTAAAAAGTAAATACAATACCCCTGAAAAGGGGGGAGAGTAGTAAAAGGCATAGTGAGTTTAGAGAGAGAGAGAGAAAAATAGAGAAAAAAACAGGGGGTTGGAAGGAGGGAAACCAGGACTGCAACAGTGAATACACTTGAACATCTACATTTATGCTAAGTGTACACAACTGTATTATGTTCTTCGTGATTCATTGTTGCAGTCATCACACTTGGGTAGATTCCCAAAGCTGAAGGGTGGAGGCAGTCACGAAGAGTTAGGGTGGACTAGAATGCCTTGCAGAACTGCTGTTGCAAAACCTGCCCTGGATTTGGAAAAGATAGGCAGGTGGTAATATTTAGTGAAGGTGTGAACAGAACTCCAGGTAGCAGCTTCCAGGATGTCCCTGGTAGGGACTCTCCTAATGAATGCTGTAGAGGTAGAAGTTGCCCTAGTGGAATGTGTTGTGACCCCCTGAGGGGTTGGTTTCCCATGGTGCTTGTAGCAGAAATGGATGCAAATGTGCTATCCATTTGGAAACTGTTCGCTTTGAAATGGCCTTGCCCTCTGCCTCTGTTACAAAGCTGACTAGTAACTGGTCAGATTTTCTGAAGGGCTTAGTCCTATCAAGGTAGAATCTGAGCTGTCTGTGCACATCCAAGGAGTGCAGAATCCTTTCCCTTTTATTCCGAGGATTAGGGAAGAAGGTAGGCAAGTGGATGGACTGATTGAGAGCCACACTGGACACCACTTTAGGCATACAGGAAAGGTTAGTCCTGAGGGAAACCTTGTCCGCATGGAAAATAATGAAGGGCTCCACAGCCACAAGTGCTTGTAGGTCAGACACTCTTCTAGCTGAAGGGATGGCCAGAAGCAAGGCTGTTTTCCAAGAAAGGAATTTTAACTCTGCTGACGCTGCAGGCTCAAAGGGGGGTAAGTGTGAGCTTTTCCAGTACAAAGTTAAGGTCCCAAGCAGGGGTGGGTGCTCTCCTTGGCGGCCTTAAGTTGTTTGCCCCCCTCAGGAACTGTTTGATACGAGGGTGAGAGAAGAGAGGTGGCTCAGTGTTGTAATGAGCCGAAATGGCAAAGGCATGGATCTTAATGGAGGAGAAGAATAGAAGAATCCAGGATTAGAGGCAGGGAGGGCAGGGTTGTGTCATCTCCTTCAGATTGAATCCAGGAGTAGTACCTTTTCCACTTAGCACAGGATTTCCTTGTACTGGGTCTTCTGGCTTCAAGGATGACATCCAGCACCTGCTTGCTTAGGCTGGTTAATGGGGGAGAATTCAAGGAATAAGCCAGGCTGCAAGATTTAGGGTTTGCAGTTGCGGATGCAAGATCTGACACCCCTGCTGAGAGAACAGGGTTGGGTTCTGGTGTAGGTGCCAGGGTGGCACCGGTGACAGGCTTCGCAGGAGTGGGTACCAGTGTTGGCATGGCCAGTCCGGGGCAATCAGAATTGCCCTGGGTCTGTCCTGTCTTATCTTCAGCAATACTCTTGAGAGGAGGGGCAGAGGGGGAAAGGCATAGATTGTGAGATTTACCCACTGGAAGGATAGGGTATCCACTTTCCAAGCCCTTCTGTGAGGTGTCTTGGTGCAGAATCTGCTAAGCTAGTGATTGTAGGGGGAGGCAAAGAGATCCACCTCTGGGGACCCCATTTCTGAATCAGAAGGTTGAAGGTGCTGGGCTCTAGTTGTCACTCCTGTGGGTCTAGAAGATTTCTGTTAAATCACCTGCCAGTGAGTTTTGTTTGCCTGGCAGGAATTGAGCTTGCAGATGGACCTGCATGTCCAATGCCATGTATAGCCTGCAGAGTAGGTAAGAGTGGGTTCCCCCCGGTTTGATGATGTACCACAAAACTGTGGTGTTGTCTGTTTTTATTAGCAGGTGCCCTGGAGACAGAAGGGATCTGAAAGCTGTCAGAGCATGCTGCACAGCTAGCATCCCTTTCTGGTTGATGTGCAGATGCACTTGATTTGGGCTCCAGTGGCCCTGAATGCACTTGCTGTCCATGTGTGCCTCCCAGGCATAGTCTGATGCATCTGTGGTTAGGGTCAGGGTCAGAAAAACTGCCAACAAAGGTATGTACAAATGCCCTGACAACAGGACAAGGGTACTGAGCCCAAAATCCCAACAATGGTAACTAAGATGATACGGGATAGCTTGTAGGAAGGTGCACACTTAGGGAGCTAGAAAGTCCTAAATTAAACTAAACTGTTTGTCATTTTTTTTTTGGTAAGGAGAGATGATAGAAAAGACAAGAATACAAAAAATATGTATACACGAGTATTTACCCAACAACCAAAAAAGTCAGAAGCAAAATAAACTAAAGTCCTTGACTGAACAGCCTGAGCCAGCAACCCATGTTTGTTCATAAACAACGGCAAATGAGATCAGAGATAATGAAGAACCTGAATTACAGATCCCAAGTTTAAAAAAGTGGCAGAAGTAGGATCAGAGACTCAGAGGACAGAAGGAAAAGACAACATCAGATACATAAAGGTTCCCTACAGCCTCAACAAATGTAATGCAACATAAACCTGGGGGGGGGGCAATATGAAGCTGCCCGCTCAAAGTTTACCTTGTAGGTGGCAAGGGTGTTACTCTGCTGGACATATTCTGGAAGGCTGATTCACGGATGGAGTATTAACTGGTATATGAATCTATCATGCCAACTTGGCTTATTTACTTGTTGGTTACTGGTTAAAAGAACTGAATCTATTTGAGGAACCAATTGTTCCACATTCTTCATGACTCAAAAAACTAGACACATATCACAAAGGAGTCTATAACAGACTGACTACGGAGACAGAGGGCCTGCTAATTTGCCTGGAAAACTTGGGCTCTTGAGGCCACTGATTACTTTAATTCGAAATCTCAGAGGTCTCTCAAGTTTCATAATTTAGATATTCTTGCATTTGGTTCTTACTGACTATTGTATAGCACAGACTCCACAGTAAAACAGTGCTTCAGGGCCAACCCATACATCTAATCCTTTTTTAAAAGAAATATATTATAATATTAAGCACCTTACTAAGAGGCAATCTATTTCAGCAACAAGATGTCCTAAAGGGAGGAATTCTGAAACAAATTATTGTTCATAACGTTCCTACTATGGTCTTGGATTTCAACCATAACAACAACCTCATAACTAGAGTTGTTAGTGCTTTAAAAGCTAAACAATCTACCTCAAATGTATCTAAAAATCATCAAGTACAGGCAGAGAAAACTCAGTCTCTAATTCATCTCTCCACACTGGGGTACCTTCCTCATAAAATTTTCTTTGTACATATACTAGTGTTAAGAGCTCACCCTTGGTATAACAAACCAGAACATCATATTGAACTTAAACAGGCTGAACATGACAGACAAACAAACCAGTTAGCAGCTGGACACCAAACTGCAAAAGATCACTTGCATTTTACCTGTCTCTGGCCTAGCACTCAAGTGTGAGGTCATTTATTGCACTGTTCTAACTTGTTGCTACTTGTGTATCTCTGCTATCTTTAAACAAAACAAAAAAAAAACAAAAAGTTTTTTTTTTCCCACTTTCTGAAATTTAAAAAAAAGTTCAGTTACAGATTTGCTGTTCTGAACTGTTTGTAAGTTTCTTGGAGGCCATTGCTTGCTTGGGCTAAAGGGAAGTCTCTGTGTTCATCAGTGGCAGTGGTAAACACTGAACAGCCTGCCTGCCCCTGTGGGAGTGGTTACTGCCTAGAAACTGTAGTTTTATCAGCCATTTTGGGTCAATTTCAAACTCTTTGATCCCTCTCTCTTAAAACCCTCTTTTGCACGTTTTTGCGCAGAGCGCAGCATCGGGCAGCGCCGCTTAATCAGGTTTAAACTATTCCCGGCTCCACAAAGTCTGCTTTTTCACTTTTTCCCTTAGAACTGTTCCAAATATCAAAGTAAGCACTCTATTTTCCTTCTAAAACCCAGCAGTAGCTAGGATAAGTGTCTTATAAGTAAGCACTAATAAACTAAAGCACTACACCCTCTTATACTCCCTTTAAGTACTTGGCTCCCTATTGGTCCTTTTTGATCAAGTCAAAAAGTAATTCCTTATACTATTCTGGCATGTCCAAAAGTCAGTTTCAGGTTTACTCTCCAGTCCAGTTGGTGAATATGGGAATCTTCAGGCAATGTTACAACTACCTTATGTACACAGACCACCCTCTCCTCTTCCCAACAAGCTCAAATATATGTGAGAGATGCAACTATATAGCAAAACTGGAGGCTGAGCTCTCTCAACATAGTACTGGCACGGTCAGTCCGAAGGAGAAGGCAATCACACACACCACAAATCCAGTCTCACATAGACCTATTGCAACAGCAAACCAAACACAAACACACAAAAACATACTCGGAGGCTCTAAATAAAAATCTGCCCAAGTAACAGAGACCTCCAAAGCAGACATCCAAGCAACTGCTACCCCACAACAATACCCACGTATCACATAGTTCACAAAGTCAGTGTGCCACACAGTCACAGCCCTTAAGGCTAAACAACACGCCTAATACACTTGTAATAAGTGACTCTATTGTCAGACACACAGACGTCCCTCTCACCAGACTGAACAAGGAGAAGGTCACTGTAAGCTGTCTGTCGGGTGCCAGGATCCACATCACATAACACAAGCAGTCAGGTCACTCCAAAGCAAGTACAAATATGACTCCGTCATTGTCCATGCTGGTGTGAATGACCGGAGACGTACCTCCTGGATTACATGAAAAGAGACATAGAGGAGCTCTCTGATCATGTGGCCCAGGCCAGTATGACCCTGACCTTGTGTAGCATCTTACCCTCACCAAGAATGATACCACAGTATAAAGACAAAATGATCAATTTCAACAATTGTCTAAATAATTGGTGCCACTCAAACGGGATCCAGTGTCTGTCAGCCTGGGATGACATGCTTGACAAGCCACATTGCTTCGCTAGGGACGGCTTGCACCTGTCACCCCTGGGTTTTCAAATACTGGCCAAGGCTCTTGCCACCCCCATAGTGCCTTTTTTAGGCAAGGCTCAAAAGCCAAACCCACCTCCTTAGACAACACAAGGAAAAAGAAACTAAGGGTAATGCTGCTCAATGCCAGAAGTCTAAACCTCAAAATGCATGCACTCGAGGCTCTCCTCAGTATGGAGAATATTGATATCTGTGCAGTAACAGAAACCTGGTTCAAGGCTCCCGAGAGCACCCCAGCACTACCAGGCTATACCTCAAACCATGCTTTTCGGCCCCAAAACTCGGACTGAACCACAAGAGGAGGGGGAGTATCCATATTCATCAACGATACCCATACCTCCAGGCTAGTGGCACTGCATGAAGCATCTGAGACCATCCATGTGCAACTAACAGTGGGCAAAACTGCCTTCCAGTTTGTAGCCTGCTACAGACCACCCTCCTAAACTCAGGAACCCCACTCTGCTTTCCTGAAGACACTGGAAAATATGAAGGTCTCTCCAAACGCCATTATATTGGGTGACTTTAACTACCCAAACATAGACTGGGAGCACTACTCAAGCCCCAACACCCTAGCCCAACGGTTCCTAGAATTTATAAACTCAAATGCTATGGAACAACTGGTCACCACTCCCACAAGAGGGGAAAACATATTGGACCTGATCATCACCAACATGGGGACTCTATGTTCCATACCAGAGGTATACCCCTCATTGGTAAGATATGACCATAAATTAATCACTATGGACATCCATATCCCGTCCCCACCTCCAGCAAAGGAAACCACGGTCAAAAACTTCTCAAAAGCAAACTTCCCACTTCTCAAAACTGAGGTGGAATCCTTCAAAGCCCCAGGGCCAGTGGAAAATATGGCCCAAACCACAGAATCCTTTACAAACGCATTCTATGGATATCTACAGGAATGCATGGATCGTGCTATCCCAAATAAAACCAAGACACACTCCTCCAAAGGCAGGAGACCTGTCTGGTGGACCCCAGCCATAAATAAGCTGTACAACACAAGGAGAAAGATACTACATGATAGAGCAAAATCCCTGAAAGGGAAGGTAACTCTGATCAGTACTAGCAAGAAACTACGATCCCTCATAAAATCATCTAAGGCTGGCTTTGAAAGACAAATTGCACAAGACGCTAAAGATAATCACAAAGCTTTCTTTAGTTATGTCAGAAACCTGGGTGGAAACTCCGAGATATGCTCTGAGTTAGTGCAAAATGACAAAAAATACACTGAACCCAACAGACATTGCCGACATCCTGGCAGACAGGTTTAGTGCAAACTCCCCACCCCGCAAATGACTAACTCAAATCTCAACAGAGTGTAGCCTCCCTGACATCACAGATGCACAGGTGAGAGCTGCCCTCTCCAAAGCAAAAAGCACAGCATCAATGGGACCGGACGGTGTCCCGGGCTGCGTTTTACATGAGCTCCAAGAAGAACTGAACCCTCTCTTAAAATCACTGTTCAGTCTCAGCCTTACAACAGGATATGTACCCAAAGAATGGCGTACAGCAACAGTGGTCCCACTCCATAAAGGTGGTGCCACAACGGACCCAGGAAACTATCGCCCTATAAGCCTAACTAGCCTGGTCTGCAAAGCTATGGAGTGTATCATCATGGAACTCATAAACAGACACTGGGAACCTCCAAACACTGGATTCTACCCAATTCGGCTTTGTTAAGGGCAGATCTTGCCTCTTGAACCTGGTCAATTTCTTTGAAACAGTCACCAAGGCCATAGACGAAGGGAAGGTAGTTCACACAGCCTACCTTGACCTTTCAAAAGCTTTCAACACAATACCCCACTCGGGCATCATAAATAAGCTCACCAGCTTAAATATCAACCCCTATGCCACAAGATGGGTTGCAAACTGGCTTAGGGATAGAACCCACAAGGTCAGAATTGCAGGTGCCATGTCAGACTCTAAACCAGTTACAAGTGGCGTCCCACAAGGCTCAGTCCTGGGACCTCTCTTGTTCGGTATATATTTCTCTGAGGTACAGGCTAACACAGGAGGACTATGGCTGACAAAGTTTGCAGATGACTGCAAACTGGGGGCCATAATCGACTCGCCGGCTGACACAAGCATCCTCCAAAAAGGTCTCACAGAGACGGATAACTGGTGCCAGAGCCATGGCCTAAAGCTAAATGCCAAAAAGTGCATAGACATCCCCTTTGGGAAAAACAAAGTGCCCACAAATTACCATATAGGTGGCAATCCATTAAGTACGGAAGAAGTAATTAGGGATTTGGGGACCCAACTAGATTGCAATCTCTCCTTTGACAATCACATTGGCAAAGTAGTTAGAAAGACATTCTATATAGCCCACCTTATCACTAAGGAGTTCACATCTAGATCAAGAGAGGTCATTGTGCCCCTCTACTCATCACTCATCAGGCCCATAATTGAATACAATGCCTCATTTGGGATGTACCTTACCCGACACCTGCTACAACTAGAAAGACCCCAAAAGTACCTCACTAAGAGGATCAAGGGACTCAAACAGATGCCCTACGCAGTTAGGCTAAAGAAACTCCAGCTCTACTCAGCTGCGTACTGCCTACTCAGAGGCGATCTGTGCCCGACGTATAAAGCCATGTCCAACCCAGAATTAATGGACATGCTCCACCTCAAGAAATCCAAATCCATCAGAACTACACGCTCCAGTGACTTAAACCTCAGCACAGAAATAAATAGAACATGCTGGAGGGACAGATTCATATCCCAGAGGCTCCCCTCACTCTGGAACAAAATCCCAATCCATGTCAGACAGAGCCCCTCAATGACCCTCTTCAAGAAGAATCTTGACGTTTGGATGGGAGATCGTAAATTTACCCCTGGGATCTCTTCTGTGTCACTGCTAGACAGAGGCACGGTAAAACTAACCTTAAATGGGCTATCTTCTGTGACCTACAATACAGAGGCACAGTCAACTAATCTAAGAAGGGTGGCGAAAGCCAAACACACTCTGGCTAGGCTTGTAAATGCCCTAGGGCAGATAGCCTAGTATCAACCTATGAACCTATAATTTATCCAGTAAATCTAAAAGTTCTCAGTCTGAGAACAGCAACACTATCCCTAAAAAATAAATTATCTCTTGCATGTATGCCCAGAGTGATATGTTTAGACAAACATATGCCAAAAAGGGTATTACATTCAATAATGGGTCTGATGAGAGGTAAATAAAGGGGAATTGAGACTTTTTAGGATTTGGAGAAGATGCTTTTGGCAATTAGAAGAATCATACAGAAGGCTACTGGAATAACCGTGGAGACAAGAAGGTAAAAAATAAGGAATTATCAACAAGAGTGTCTAGATCCCTTATGATAGTAAGATTTGAGGGTGTGTGATCTTTTCATGTTTAGTTTTAGAGAGCTGTCCCTGCACCATCTTTAAAGATAGACTAACCCGCATTAGGGGAACTGGTGAAGGAACAGAGAACACTCAATTTATAATAGTCTGCAAACTTGGACATCTAAAGGCCAAGAGTGCTAGCTTGAAAGTCCAAGGAATAGATAAAAAGGACAGAGCCCAATACGGAGCCCAGAGGTATACCACTGGTAAATGTTTTCAAAAGTGGTGCCAATTGCAGCTTTAACCACATGTATGATATAAGGACTGCCAGTTAACTGTCCGCTGTGCAACAAATAGATTTACATTCATATATAAAGTTGGTCAATGCCTTCATGGGGAATAGTGTCAAAGGCCTTACTGGTCCAGATATGTTGTACATACCGTGCAAGCACTATATGCTGCTTTGGTGATTTTCCAAAGAATTTAATGACGGTAAAGAGGTAGGGCCTGCCTTTGACAAGGGTCCTGGGTGAAGTAATTTTCATTACCCAGATTACAGGGGCCAAGATAATGCATTCCAAACCTTTACATTATGGGTAAGTAAAGCTAATGGCCCATGGTGAGGACACTCTTTTGTAACTATCACAGTATCCATTTTCCAGGCCTTGGTAATATAACTAGTGAAAAAACTTAGACTAAAGAGGTTAAGTAAGGGTCCAGATAATGTAATAGGTTGATAACCAAACATGGCTATCAGTTACCACAGGTGAAGTGTTCTTAGCTTCTAAATGTGTTAATGGGTCTTATTCCATAGAACATATAGGAAGGTGAGTGTGACTGTTGAAGGTAACAATAGTTAATAGTTGTGAGTGAAGTTAATTATGTTAAATTTGTCAGCTTGGATAGTAGCCATTTATTTTGGATCAGAGTAGGCAGTAATATTTAGGACTGCCCCAAACACTTCTGAGTGTTGGTTCCTAACATCCAGTTGCAGTTAAAGAAAACTTTTTTATTTTTCCTTTTTTTTTTTTTTTCAGAAGCAATTTTAAGCTCGCATTTAACTTCAAGCTTTATAAAGTACAGTTGTGTACACTTACCACAAATGTAGATGTTCGAGTGTATTCACTGTTGCAGTCATCACATTTGGGTTATCTGCTTGCAGTAGCCCTCAGTCGGCCTGATTATCAAAGTCTCGGGTCCTGCGTCGGTTGCTGGCTCATCTTCCGTGACGTCAGGTAGTCAGGGGTATAAAGCATGCAGCCAACGCCATTACATCAACTTTTCTTGCCCCAGATGTCAGGTGCCCCCCTAACAGGAAGCAATTAAATACATACATATACATATATATATATATATATATATATATATATATATATATATATATACACACATATATATATATATATATATATATATATATATATATATATATATATATATATATATATATATATATATATACACACACACACACACACACACACACACACACACACACATACATACAAGGTTATACCTCCAACAAAAAAGCAAGGAGGGTAGAGGTACAGCCAAAGAAGTAAGGGGGCTGGAGGGAGGGTAACCAGGACTGCAACAGTGAATACACTCGAACATCTACATTTATGGTAAGTGTACACAACTGTAATATGCTCTTCGTGCTTCACTGTTGCAGTCATCACATTTGGGTAGATTCCCAAAGCTAAGGATGGGAGGAGGACCAGCTATAAGGCCCTGCAAGACTGCAGTGGCAAAGCCAGCTCTGGATTTAGAGAAGATTGGCAGATGGTAATGCTTGGTGAAAGTATGCACAGAACTCCAGGTAGCAGCTTCTAGGGTGTCCCTTGTAGACACACCTCTGAGAAAGGCTGTAGAGGCAGATGCAGCCCTGGTTGAGTGGGGTCTGATCCCCTGTGGGATAGGTTTTCCATGGTGCTTGTAGCAGAAATGAACGCAATGGTCTATCCATTTGGAAATGGTCTGCTTTGAAATAGCCTTCCCCTCTGCCCCTGAAGCAAATGCCATCAGCGGTTGTTCAGATTTCCTTTGAGGCTTAGTCCTGTCCAAGTAGAATCTAAGTTGTCTGTGCACATCTAAGGAGTGCAGTATCCATTCCCTTTTGTTCTGTGGTTTTGGAAAGAAGGTTGGAAAATTAATGGACTGATTAAGGGCCACACTGGATACCACCTTGTGGCATGAAGAAGGGATTAGTCCTGAGGGACACCCTGTCCGCATGAAAGATGATGAAAGGCTCCACTGCCATAAGGGCCTGTAATTCAGATACCCTTCTTGCTGAAGTGATTGCTAAAAGGAAAGTTGTTTTCCAAGAAAGGAATTTTAAGTCTGCAATAGCAGCTGGCTCGAAAGGAGGAAGGGTGGGTTTCTCCAATACAAAGTTAAGGTCCCAGGCTGGAGTTGGAGCTCTCCTGGGTGGTCATAAATTTCTGGCCACTCTGAGGAACTGCTTGAGCAGTGGATGAGAGAAGAGGGGAGGGTTCTCTGTTATAATGAGCTGAAATGGCTGAGGCATGAATTTTGATGAAGAAGAAAGACATTTCTTTTTGATTGCTATGCAGGTGCATTTGACTTGGGTTCCATTTGCCCTGAATGCACTTCCCTGCCAGGTGAGCCCCCCATGCATAGTCTGACGCACCTGTTGTTAGGGTTTGGGCAGCAGGGAGTTGTGTGAATGGTAGTCTCTTGTTTTGGTGGCAGGCATCTGCCTACCAAAGGACCTCTAGGAGTAGGCAAAGTATGATAGGAATCATTGCTTCTATATCCTAAGAATGTTGATACCATACCATAGGCTTTTTAGTTACCATTGTAGTTTCCTCATATGCAGTCTTGCAAACGGAATTAGAAGAATGCAGGAGGCCATGATCCCCAATGCTTGTAGTATTTGCCTTGCAGACAGCAGGGTTTTTGTGGCCACTTGTTTGAAGTAGGTTGTCAAATAAATTTCTTTCTCCGGCATGAGGAAAGCCATCTGGGAAGTTGTATTCAAGCTTGCTCCCAGGAGTATAATTTGTTGACAGGGTACCAGGTGTGATTTCTTTTTGTTTATGGTGTACCCCAGACAAGTTAGTACCCTTTGTACAAAGGCCAGATGATTCAAAAATATGTCCTGGCTTTCTGCCCGAATTAGACAATCGTCTAGTTATGGGTATATTTGAATATTTCTTTGCCTGCAAAATGAAATGACTGGAGCTAAGCACTTTGGCTTATCTACTGCACCCAGGGTATTCACAAAGGGCAGTGCAGAGAACTGACAGTGCGTGCAGCCTGCTTTGAAGCATAGGTATCTTCTGCAAGACTCCCTGATTGGGATGTGCAGGTAAGGCTTCCTTTACATCCAGTGTTGCCAACCAGGCATCTTTGCCTATCATGGGAAGCAACTGGTGAAGAGTTAGCATCTGGAATTTTGGAATCACCAGAAAGGTGATTAAGATAGAAAGGTCCAGGATAGGATGCCATGAGTTGTCTTTTTTGGGTGCCAGGAAAAGTCTGGAGTAGAAACCTTGTCCCTTTTCCTCTTCTGGTCAAGTCTGAATAGCCTTTAATCTTAAGAGAGAGAGTACTTGCTTTTGAGCCTCTGCCCACTGATTTGAGGGTAGATATGGCCAACCTTTTGGGGTTGGTAATGTGTGGAAGTGAAATCTATATCCTTGGGAAACTATGTTTAAAACCCATTTGTCCTGGGTAATGAGTTCGCAGTTTTTTGCTTGCAGAGCAATCTTTCCCCCTAAAGGAGCAGTCAATTGAGAAGTGCTTGGGAGTTTTAAAGTTAAGTCATTGAGACAGCTTACCACAGGGAGGAGTCTTACTACTCCCTCATTTGGAAGTGGGAGCACCCCCACTGCTTAGTCCTGTACGTACCCTGGGACTGAAGCCTGGTTGTTCTGCTGGTTCTGGGTTTGAACTGAGAAGGCCTGGAAGAGGCAGGAAAGGACCAATTTTTTGAGGGCAAATGCCTACTAAATCTTGGAGGTGGCACTTGTAAGAAATCTTTAACAGTTTGCATAGATTTAGCTTTTTCCTCCATCTTTTTAAGAACTTCTTCTGCTTTGTTGCCAAACAGGTGGTCCTGATTTAAGGGAGCATCCAGCAATTTAGTTTTAACATGATCTGGCAAAGACTGCTCCTTAAGCCAAGCATGTTTTCTAAGTACAGACCTGGTGACAGCAGCCCTGCAAGATGCCTATAGTGAATCAAAACCACACTGCAAAGTATGTTTTCCAACCTGTTCAGCACAATGCATTAAATCCTGTAAATCCTTACTTTCAGCACAATCAGGAATCAACATAATTTTCTGTTTAAGCAATCCAATAATATGCTGCTGATACTTTAACATATGAAACTGGCAATTTAAGGCCCTGATGGCCAAGGTTGCAGAGGTGTATACCTTCTTACCCCATTTATCCAGGGCCCTGGAATCTCTATCAGAGAGGGTAGGATTTTTGGCAGTAGCAGCCTTAATGCCCTTGGGTCCCTGTGAAATGGTCTCAGGATCCACAGTAGGATTTTTAAAAATGAACTTGTGAGAATCAGGAACCCTGTAATATCCATCAGGTTTTCTGGGATCAGGAGGTAAAGAGTCAGTGGCCAAGCTAGATTCCGAAAAGGCATCATCAACAATGTCCAGCACAGGAGGGATTGCTAAAGGCCTGTGTTGGGGTAGGAGTAAGAAATCTTTAAGCCTCTTTTTAGAATCAGAGTAATCCTGGCTTTCCCAGTGAAAATACTCCCTAAGAGTATGCAAGGTTTCACCAAAAGAAAAATCGTCTGGGGGAGAAGCAGAGGGAATAGAGTCCTCTGCATCAGAATCCTCAAAGGTGGATAAGGGTAAATCCTGGTCATCAGAGGAGACAGAAATTTCAGAATCCTAGTCAGAAGTATCATAAGCAAATTCATTTCTAGGTTTCTTAGAGGGGGAAGGTTGGCTTCCCCTGATTAAAGTAATAAGGTCTTCAGCCATTCTTATTTATTTTTTAGGCATAGAGGCCTGACCATGTGGTCTAGGTGTCAGTTTCCTAGGCATGGTTCGAGTTTTAGGCCTTGAAGAAGAAGATGGCGTTGGTTTAATATACAAGTCAGTAGGCCTGAATACACCCTCAGAAGCCGGTGCCTGCACAGCGCTCCGGACCCATCCAAGGTAGAGACATCCTCAGGTTCCACAGTTGAAGCATCTCACGGCATACCAGACTCTGAATGGGTCTCAGTAGAGGCCTGCGAATCTGAAGTAGCAGGTATCAGGGGCTGCAAAAGCACCTCATTGACTATCAGCGAACTGGCAACTAGCTTAGGAGAAGCGTCAGCGGTGGCAGCTTTGGACCTAGGCAGCCTGTCTCTGTCTTTATCTTTGCATTTTTTCAGAATGCCAGTAGTCGGGTGGCTTACCGAAGACACAACTGGAGAATTGAACTGAGTACCAAAATATTTAGAAGCGAAAATATACAGACAACGAATAGTTAGTGGTTTAAATAAGGCACAAAACTGACAGCAAGGTACGTCGTGGTCAGGGCCTAGGCAAGGAATATAGTACGAATGAAAATCTTTATGAGGTATTTGCTTTCCACAAGAAATACAATTATTGACTTTTACTGACATCGGTTTAGAGCAAGAAAAAGTTTCCCCAACAGGGTACTTAGCTTTAGTTGAAGACTTTGGTTCTGAAACTCGAAAATGAAAATTCCAGGAGTCGGCCGACCGGCACTTGCGAACTGGTCCTGCTTCGGACACTGCACGGCAAGAAAGACTGATGTAATGGCATCGGCTGCATGCTTTATACCCCTGACTACCTGACATCATGGAAGATGAGACAGCAACCGACGCAGGACCCAAGACTTTGATAATTAGGCCGACTGAGGGCTACTGCAAGCAGATAACCCAAATGTGATGACTGCAACAGTGAAACACGAAGAACATCAGTACCCTTATTTGCTAGTTTGCATAAATGTGAATGAGACCTCTTGCAAGCATTAAGCAATCTCTCTACAAGGGTATTCCACCATACAGGCTGTTTTTTTTTTTTTTTTAATTTTTACATTTGCTGTCTATAAGGTCTGCTTTGCCAATACAAATAAGGTTGGACATGTGGGAGTAAAAGTCACAGATGAAGGCAGTGACAAATTCTGCTGGGAGGAAAATCACAACATGATTTACTCAGGTCAAAGTAAAGAAGGTTTACTTTTGAGAGGTCCTTAAACAAGAGGTATGACTGTGCAAAATGCCGCCAGTTTTAAAGAAGAAGGTCATTTATGGAGTGATTTAATGAGGGAAGATGACACATATGAAGGTGAACAAGAAGTGGCCATATCTGTGAAATCATCATCAAGCGTATCTAAACTCTGGTAGAATTGTTACTTTTACA
This sequence comes from Protopterus annectens, assembly GCF_019279795.1. Taxonomy (NCBI): domain Eukaryota; kingdom Metazoa; phylum Chordata; order Ceratodontiformes; family Protopteridae; genus Protopterus; species Protopterus annectens. The sequence goes on along the minus strand of NC_056745.1, from coordinate 310,953,189 downwards.
ATGGCATTAGCATTTATAATATCAAGGAAGCTCTTGGCATGCTGACCACTGTCACTGTATATAAGCCAATCTGACAGAGGACTGAATATTCCCAAAAACTTGGTGACATGATTAATGGAAATTTTGTCTACCAGCCATCCTCCTACCCCCCCCCCCTTTTTGGTATTGCTTGGCCAGCTGTGGACTTTTTTATCTCAATTTTTGATTTTTGAGTACATTAAAATGATACCAATATGCAATTTTAGTTCCCAGGTGGTGCTGCAGATATTTATTATGTCTTGGATGGTGTTTTCAACACTGCTGTCATTAAGATGACTGTCCCTTTCATCTTAGAGCCAGGCAAATTTGGTCCATGCCAGGGAAACAGACTGAGAGAGATGGCTGATGGGCAGATTTTTTTTTTTGACAATGCAAAATATACAAAGTTTATTGCCTAAGCATAAAAAATATCTGACTTTACTATAATATTGTTTTGTTTATTATGTTAATGAGCAAAAGTACGATAGGGATGGCTGTGGCACAACAGAGTTTGTTTTACCTGGGACAAAGATTATGGGAACCCCACATACAATGCTCCAGTAGGCTCAGATATGAAGAGATTTTTTTTTTTTTTTTTTTTTATACGAGACCATTCTTCAAAAGGTCTGTTTGTTCAGGGTTAACCTTCACCTGAGGAAGAACTGTGTCAGGCAGAACTGAAAGAGGATATTGGAAATGAGGAATGGCAACAGGAATATGTAATTTCAATAAGTAGGAAACTCAAATACAAACAAGACCTTGACACAAGCAGAGTGAAACTGGGTGAAATAAAACTGAAAGAGGCAAATGCAGGAAAGGAGGGCATAAGATAAATTGCGTCTATATTACATAATCGAACTTTTAAAAGTTAGAACGTCATATGATCGAACTTTAAAAAGTTTGAAAATGTAATAAAAAAATAAACCAAAGAAAGAACAGGGCAGGAGGATGGCATAATGGTTAAGGTGTTTACCTTGGAAAAACAAGGTGCAGGGTTTGATTCTCACATAGGGTAATTGGCTAGGCTTAAAATGGCCCACAAGGGCAGTTAGCCTAGTACTAACCTATGAACCTATCTGAACGGTTGAAGCAGGGGAGCAAGCCCTCCTGCACCCCCCACACCCCCGCTTGTTAAATATACCAACTCTGAGATCGCACTACAGTGCAGAAAAGGGAAATCTTCCCATTCCGCACTGTACGGAGATCTCCATTGAAACGTTTGAACATTTAAACGTTCGATCATATGGTGTCAACCATATGATGTTCGAACTTTTAACAGTTCGACAACATGATATATACCTGATAAATCAAGTTTCCTTCCACCCCTGGGTTTAACAGATGAAGCAGTAGCTATACTAAGAAATACAGATGTTAAATATCTGAACATGGAATATTAATGGATTACTGAATCCAGTCAACCAGGCCAGGATCTTCTCTTACTTGACGAAATATCTGCAACAAATAGTAAGTCTTCAAGAAATCCACTTCTTACCACAGGAGTGTACCTCAATGTTTGGGGGGGGGGGGTATGAAGCAACAGACTGGACCTGTGGTCCACAGGAAGGAAAAGGGGAGTGGCTGTCATGAGATAAAAGAAAGTTTAAAACATGGACATTTGTTTCTTAACAGTTTATGAAAAGTCTTAGGATTTCAGTAGCTTTCATGTATATATTCACAGCCTCTAAAAGGTCATACATTAAAAACATGGTGGCGGCTATAGTATCTTTTCAGGAAGGCATGTTAGTTTTACTGAGGGACTGGAATTTAATCACTGACTGCAGGAATGTAAGTGATGGCCCCAGAACTTTTAGGGTGCCTTGACAGGGCCTTGTATTTGCTAGATTTTGTGGATATTTAAGATTGGAGAATATTATTTGTCAAGGGAGAAAGTGTGTCTGGAAATTCAACTGTTACTCCACTACTATATCCCCAGTGGAAGGCAAATGCAGGTATAGTATATACAAATCACACTAAAAAATACTCGAAAAAGTAAAGTAACAAAAGTTTAATAAACTGACGTGAGCACTTTTGCAGTGGTAAACACTGTTTCATCAGACAACATTAAAATAAAATCAGCCATTTATAGATAAAAAAGCAAAAACTCTTAACCTATTATAACTGCTGAAATTCCCTCCAAAACATTAATTAAAACATAACAAATTGAAACATACAGCATTAAAGGAACAAGCACACCTAAAACACAAAGTACGCAATAAAAACATCTCTGTTGTGATGTAAACTAGAAAGATATGTATGAATGCATCACTGTACATTTCATATTGAGTCCTAGAATGATATATACAGGCCATATATACATACCCAAACTGTATAAATAAAAAATAATAAAATATAATAAACTTATTTTAACTTTCTAGATATTAACACAGGCTTGAGAGGGACACTATCATTCAAACCAAGACCTCTATGTGACCCTAGCCTTAGGATCCATTGTAATTCAATCTCCTCTGTTTTATTTACCATGTCTCCCATCCTCACATTTGGCCCCAACACGTGTAGGACCTGAGAAACAAATGTATGCTGAACACCCACTTGAATAGTATGTTTAGACAAGGCACTACATTCCAAGCCCTTCTTAGTACAATATAAATGATCTCTCATCTAACATAGAATCTAAAACAGATGACACAGTGTGCTACTTGAACCAGATTTATGGTATTACAAATTGTAATTTACAACCCTTCCTATTTGCCACAGGCGACCAGTGCCAGGATGTTTAAAATATCTAGATCATTCACATATTCACAATATGCACAGGCACCACATCTCCGAGTGCCACCCCAGTCAGAACTGGTATTATTCAACATCCTAGGGTAGCAACAACTGCTGCTTCAGATTCTTTTTGTTCCTATGTATAAACCTCGGTTCAGAGCCTGAACTGATATTTTGTCATCCACCTGTAAAATGGACCAATTTTTACGAAAGATGTCCTTAATTATATCCACATCTTGCAAATAAGAAAGCACCACTGGAATCTCATAAGGTAAAAGCAGCCTTTAAAGCAGGTAAACTGAAAACATCAGTTTGGGACAAGAATGTGACATAAAAGAACTTGAGCAAGAGGGAGTGTATAAATATCTGGGAATTGATGAAAGATCAACAATAAAACATGAACAAATGCGAACAAAACTTAGTAAGGAATATTTTAGAAGACTTAAATTAATTCTGAAAACAGCAAGCATTGACATCTAGGAAAAAATTCAAGCTATAAACCGATTGTCTCTTCCTGTCCTAACTTACAGTTTTGGAGTGATTGACTGGCCCCAAAAACTTGTTGTATAGAAAGCAAAGCTTGGGCAAGTTAAAATATTGGTCCAAACTGTTAATGGGAAGGGGATATGGGAACAAGTGCCTATTGCTGTAAGGAATTTTGTTTAGGTCAAGCAGAAATTGCAATAATTACAGTTAAATCTGCAGAAAAACACCAGAGCACAAAAACGAAGCTCAAATTATACAAATACTTCACAAAAATTGATAAGGGGATAATGACATGGTAGTATGCCATGGTCAGATGGAGAGGAAAAGTCTCAGAAGAAATCTGTCAAAAAACAAAAAAAAGTAATGATCTGTCCTTGAGGATAATAGGAATAAAACAAATGCAACATTGGCATAACAATGACAAAGATGGGAAAAGGAAGCTAAAAGCCTTAACAGGGCAATGTTCTGAAGCTCTACCTATTGCTCATGCAAGCTCAAAAGTGACAACAGAGATTTACTATCTTTCATTTTGTAAAATAAAAGTCAACCTTCTAAAGCAGCAAAAAGAAGCAATGTGCCCATCAGACACTAACAAAGGGTCTTGCTTACACAACATCCAAGCTTTCTAAAACACTTTTGACAGTATTTTTTTTCCGCACGGTACCAAGGAATGCTGTGGATACTGCACTTCATCACATAGGGTGTGCTACTAACCTAGGCAACCAAGAATGGAAACTGAAATTAAGCATGCTGACAATATCTGCATCTAGAAAAAATTGCACATATATGACTTTTTTTATCCCTTTCACTAAACAAACCTCAATACTTAAGCCCCTTTTCACATCCCTATTTCAGGACTCAAGTAACAGCCACCTGACACAACAAGAACCAAAGTGTTTTAAAATGGCTGCTTTTTCTGACAGCCCAACCAGCCCTGTCACAGCATTGCCTCAAAAGTGCTAAAAAGGCAGGTGGTGTCAGAAGGTGTAGTCACCTTATTCACAATGGGAAACTAAGCCTAAATAATAATGAAACAGTTCAGCAACATTTTTTGCTTTAAAAGAAACTCGGCACTACACATGTATTAATATGATAAAGGGCAGTTACATTAATAATAAAAAAAAGTTTTACTTCAATACTTCATATGCTTACCAGCACATCACAACATATAAACAGAATGCTTGAAAGTCAGTTGGCCTGGTTTATAAGTTAAGTGAGAATTGTGAAATCTGAAAAACAATTAAACAATTTGAAGATGCTAATCTTACAAAGAGGTTCTCAGAATTTTATGCAAGACATTAATGAAGAAGTATGTTCTTGAAGACGGACATTTTCCAACTGTCTTAACTTCGGTAGGTAGGAGTTATTCAAGAGGTAGACTGAATTGCTCTGATAAGGTAAACAGAAGTATTAATAGTTGTCAGAAAGAGAGAAAAAAATGCCAAATGACATCTTTAAAAGGAATTTCTTTAAACATTAATGGATTGAATAATCCGTGTAAAAGGGCAAGCCTAATAAGATACATTAATCTACACAAGGCCAATCTAGTCTTCCTGCAAGAAACCCATCTCTTGAAAAAAGATATTGATAAACTAGCCACTAATAAGTATGCAGTATTGGTTAGTTCAGAGCACACTCAGAAAAAAAGAGGAGTGGCTATTTTATGGAATAAAAGTATGCCCATTCCTAAAACCATTAAGTCTTATCAGGATGACAAAGGAATGTTTTGTATGGTTACAATACAAATTAATGGGAAGACTTACACTTTAATTAATGTATACTGGATACCTGGAATTGGTATTAATACAGTGAAACATCATATTGATAAGATCATATCATTCTCTATAGGGGTATTATTTTAGCTGGTGATTTTAATTGTATACTACATGAAAGTGATACTACCACTATAAAGAAAAGAAGAATTACATCTAATGCAAAACATTTAAATGATTTTGCTAATTCTTATCATTTGAATGATATTAATAATCAGATAGAGTCAAAATCATTACCATACACCTTTTTTTCTAACAGATACAAAACTTATTCAAAAATAGATAGGGTCTTTATTTCTAACCAGATGGTAACAGATTTAATTAATTCCAAAATCATTTAATGTCCTATATCTGATCATAACTCAATTGTTTTTGAATTCATGATAAAAAATACTCATAATGTTCAGATCAAAAGGATACCAGCAAACTTAACTCAGCTAAAAGACTATAAAGAATATATACTTTCAGAAGTACAACATTTTCTAGACATAAATAATACTCCTGAAGTCTCCATTGTCTATGTTTGGGATGCCTTAAAATCATATCTATATGGACAAAGTATCAGATGGTATAATAACAAAAGGAAATCTTGGGATAAGGAATTGTTAGATATTCAAAGTAAACTAGACTCTTATAAACATAATAATAAAGAAAATATTATGGACAAGAAAGTTATTGAAGAAATAAACAAACTAAATGAGAAATACAAAGAAATTTTAACTCATAAAGTTAAAATAACTTTAGAGAAATACAAGTTTTTGTCTTATTCAATAAGCCCCAAATACTTACATAGACTTAAAAATAAAACAAAAAGATTGAATAAACAAAACCATATCAAAGAAATCGTTTCTCTAAAAGAAGAATGTTTCTAGTATACCAGAAATACTGGATGAATTTAGAAATCACTTTCACAAGATTAACCATAACAACATTAACATGGAACCTAAAGATAAAATAAAGGAGTTTCTAACCACAAACATGAATAAAAAGCTTAATAAACAACAGATTAAACTATTGGACAAGAGTATTTCATATACAGAAGTTATTACACAAATAAATAAGCTTAAATCAAACAAAGCACCGGGTAATGATGGTATTATACCAGAGATATATAAAATCCTTTCTAAAACTACATATTCATTAATACATAAGGTTTTTATTCTGGCCCAAACTGAGTTAATAAGCCCCCCATCTTGGCAATATACATTTATTTCACCAATTTTAAAACCTAATAAAGATCCAACTAGATGTTCTTCATATCGACCCATCTCATTACTTAATGTTGATTATAAAATGTTTATGAGTATTTTTGCTGATAGATTGAAGACAATTATAGACATAGATCAGACGGGCTTCATTGTAAATAGAAATACTTTTGATAATATAAGAAGAACTTTAACATTAATTGATTTTGCAAATAGGAAAAAGAAAGATTTAACACTTATTAGTCTTGATATAGGTTCAGCATTTGATTCAGTAAGTTGGGACTATCTGTTTACCTTACTGAAGTGCACAAATTCTCTGATGCATTTGTAAATTTAATTGAGCATTTATACAAAGGAACGCTGGCTTATATTAAGGTAGGAACATATGTTTCACAAAAATACCCATTCTTAAAGGTACAAAGCAAGGATGTCCACTTTCTCCACTATTATTCACTTTAGTAATGGAGCCTTGGGCTAATTTGATTAGAAACAGTACTGACATAGAGGGTTTTGAAATAGAAGAAAATACAACATCAAAAATTCAACTTTTGCAGATGATGTTCTAATTACATCAGCAGGATCTAATTCTTCTATGCAGTCTTTATTTGATAAAATGATGAATTTTAAAAGTATTTCTGGTTTAATATTCAATGAAGAAAAACTAAAATACTACCTATATATACACTAAAAATACTCTCTTTAGTGATTTTACTAAATATGTACCCAACTCAAGTCAGATAACTTATTTAGGTATAATACTATCTAAAGATATTAAATCTATTATATATAATAACTATAATACCTGTTTTCTTAATATACAAAATCTTTTTAATACCTGAAATAATATGTTTTTTACTATGGAGGAGAGACTTACAATTATTAAAATGATAATATTCCCCAAGATTTTATACTTAATACAATCAATAATACTTTCACCTACAAAAATAACTATCAAGAAACTGAATACACTAATGTTAAATTTCTTATGGGCAGCTAATAGACCTAGGATTGCATTAAAGAAACATACTAATAGCTGGTCTCAAGGGGGTACTTCTTTTCCAGACTTTAATTTATATATTATCTCTTCTATTATAAAAGTTATTACTTTATTAATAGATCGGTCATATGTCGCAAAATGGAAAGATTATTGGGAGCTAATTAGTATGCACTTCATGAAAATCTCCTTAACACATAAAAATATGATTATAAATAACTCCATGTTGTGGTTGCTAAAGGAATTTTGTACTTCACCTATTGCACCTAAACATATGGTCTGTTACCCATTAAATATTATTATTAGTTATCGTAACTTTATATTCATGCACCCTAAGTATAGGGAATGGAATTTTATTGTATTCCTATAATTTATACTCAGGGTATGCTTATGTCATCTACTTCTGAAGGAGCTCATTTAGCTATAGATAATAATCTAAAGTACTGGTATCAGCTGATATCTGATAATTAAGTTAAAAATCTAGATTTCTTAAAACAAGAATTTGATCTAAGAGAAACTTGCTGGTTAGAGGTTCAGATCTTTAGACAACATCTCATTGATGGAATAGATCTAATGTCTATAACAGTTAAAGAATCTATTCCAAAACTGATTGATTACTTGATAATAAATTTACAGCATAAAGTTTCTGATAAAGGTAAACTTTCATATATACATAAAATTATCAGACAAGAAACTTTTACAATGTAGATTCATACTGGAATTATTTCACCTCTATTAATGGGGACCCACCAACTCAACAAGATAAACAATATATATTGGAATCTGCTTATAGAACTACATCTTCCATTGTCTGGAGACTTTATACATGGAAATTTTTACACAGATCTTTTATACACCTTTGATGATGAATAAAATTAATAATAAAGATAATCTATGTAAGAGATGTAATGTAGAAATTAATGCTGACTGGGCTCATATGTTTTATGACTGTATGAAGTTGAAAGAATACTGGAAGTCAATTAATGAATTTTGCAGGCTCTTTTACAGATAATTTCATTATTTCTAAGTCTCTTATATTATTCAACACACCTGTACCTCTATGTGTTAAAAGATTAAGCTTCCCTTGTTATGGTCTATCCTAGCAGTGGCTAGGAAAATAATAACTAGAAATTGGATTTCAGATACACCTCCTTCGTTCAATGAATTTAAAAATGTTATGAATATAATGTGTCATATGGAAATAAGCACAATTAGAATGAGAACAACTAGAAAAACATCACATTTTATTGTATGGGATAATTTACAAAATTTGTTAAAAAAAATCTAATTTCAATAGCACAGTATTTTAGTTTAATTAATTGATCTGATTGTAGTGGATGTCTTTGCAAATACTTTAGTTGTTTTGTTGAATATTATAATAATACCTATTTTTAATTATTTGTATAAAATTGTTATGATATTTCTCTTATATGTTAAAACAATAAACTTGTTTTAAAAAAAAAAAAAAAAGAAAGAGAGAAAAACAAAAAAAATGGTTACATTAAACTGCGTTTCCTGTTACTTACACTGTTGAAAGAAAAAGTATAAAGAATGTTTTGAAAAAGTTATACATTTACTTCATAGCTCTCAACCAGAGACAAATCTCAACAGAATCGGGGACAAATCCTCAAATGGTCTGATCTCACCAATGAGGGATATACTTCCGGTGTGGAGCATTTTGTCCCCATGTTTGTGATGATCAGGTCTAGTATATTTTCTCCTCTTGTGGGAATGTTTCATTATTATTTAGGCTTAGTTTCCCATTGTGAATAAGGTGATTACACCTTCTGACACCACCTGCCTTTTTAGCACTTTTGAGGCAATGCTGTGACAGGGCTGGTTGGGCTGTCAGAAAAAGCAGCCATTTGTACTATTAGCTTGAAACATTTGCAGAATAAGAGAATGTGGATTAATATAGATTTGCTGACGTAAAACATGTATAACTCTGAATTGCTATCATGCGTTCCGGCCCCAAAATCCGGACCGAACCACAAAAGGAGGGGGAGTATCCATATTCATAAAGGATACCCACACCTCCAGGTTAGTGGCAACGCACGAAGCATCGGAGATCATCCAGGTGAATTAACCATAGGTAAAACTGCCCTACAGTTTGTAGCATGCTACAGACCACCCTCTCAAACTCAGGAAACCCACACAGCCTTCCTGAAGACACTGGAGAGTATGAATGTCTCTCCAAACACCATCATATTGGGTGACTTCAACTACCCAAACATAGACTGGGAACATTACTCAAGCCATAGGACCCTAGCCCAAAGATTCCTGGAGTTCATAAACTCAAATGCTATGGAACAACTAGTCACCATTCCCACAAGAGGAGAAAATATACTAGACCTGATCATCACAAACATGGGGACAAAATGCTCCACACCGGAAGTATATCCCTCATTGGTAAATTAATCTCACTGGAGATCCACATCCCGCCCCCAACCCCAGCAAAAAAGACCACAGTGAAGAACTTCTCAAAAGCAAACTTCACACTTCTTAAGACTGGAGTGGTATCCTTCAAGGCCCCCGAGCCAGTGGAAACCACAACCCACGCTGCTGAAACCCTTACAAATGCCTTCTACGAGCACCTCCAGGAATGTATGGATCAAGCAATCCCTAATAAAATCAAGACCCTTTCCACCAAAGGCAGGCGCCCAGTCTGGTGGACCCCAGCCATAAACAAACTCTACAACAAGAGGAGAAAGCTACTACATGACAGAGCAAAATCCCTAAAAGGGAAGGCATCTCTGATCACTACTAGCAAAAAACTACGATCACTCATAAAATCATCAAAGGCCAACTTTAAGAGAAAAATCGCTAATGACACAAAAAACAATCATAAGGCCTTCTTTAGCTATGTTAGAAACCTGGGTGGAAACTCCCAGATATGCTCAGAATTAGTCCAAAATGATACAAAAATCACTGAACCCACAGACATTGCCAACATACTGGCAGACAGGTTCAGTGCAAATTTCTCCCCCTCCCCCCCCCAAAAGGAGAAATATCTATCCCACCAGAGTCAAGCCTCCCAAACATCTCAGATGCTCAGGTGAGAGCTGCTCTCTCTAAAGCAAAAAACACAGCATCAATGGGACCGGACGGTGTCCCCGGCTGTGTGCTACATGAACTCAATGAGGAACTAAACCCACACATAAGGCTGCTGTTTAATCTTAGCCTTACTACAGGATACGCACCCAAAGAATGGCGTACGGCAACTGTGGTCCCACTCCACAAAGCGGTGCTTCTACAGACCCTGGAAATTACCGCCCCATAAGCTTGACGAGCCTTGTCTGCAAAGCTATGGAGAGGATCATAATGGAACTCGTAAATAAAGACATTGGGGACCTACAGACACTGGATCCTACCCAATTTGGCTTTGTCAAGGGCAGATCCTGCCTCTTGAACTTGGTCGACTTTTTCGAAACAGTCACTAAGGCAATTGATGAGGGTAAGGCAGTTCACACAGCCTACCTTGACCTAGCAAAAGCGTTCGACACAATACCCCACTCGGGCATCATAGAAAAGCTCACCAGCTTAGATGCAAACCTATATGTCACAAGATGGGTTGTAAACTGGCTCAAGGACAGAACCCACAGGGTTAGAGTTGCTGGTGCCATGTCAGACTCTAAGCCGGTCACGAGCGGTGTCCCACAGGGCTCAGTCCTGGGCCCCCTCTTGTTCGGCATTTATTTTTCTGAAGTGCAGGCAAACATAGGGGGATTGTGGCTGACAAAATTTGCAGATGACTGCAAACTGGGCACCATAATTGACACTCCATCAGACACAGACATCCTCCAGAGAGGTCTCATAGAAATGGATAACTGGTGCCAGAGTCATGGCCTTAAGCTAAATGCCAAAAAATGTATAGTCATACCCTTTGGGAAAAACAAGGTAACCCCTAATTACCACACAGGTGGCAATTCATTAAACACGGAAGACGTTATCAGGGACCTGGGGACCCAAGTTGACAGTAACCTCTCTTTTGACACTCACATTGCCAAAGTGGTTAGGAAGACCTTCTACATTGCCCACCTGATCATGAAGGGATTCACATCCAGATCAGGAGAGGTCATTGTACCCCTGTACTCTTCACTTATCAGACCAATGATCGAGTACAACGCCCCATTCGGAATGTACCTTACCCGACACCTGCAGCAGTTGGAAAGACCCCAAAAGTTCCTCACCAAAAGGATAAAGGGGCTCAAACATATGTCATACGCTGCCCGACTGAAGAAACTCCATCTCTATTCAGTCGCATACCGTCTGCTCAGAGGTGATCTGTGCCTGACATACAAGGCCATGTCCAACCCGAATTAATGGACATGCTCCACCTCAAAAATCCAAATCCACCAGAGCCACGAGCAAGAGACTTAAACCTCAACACGGATATAAATAGGACGTGCTGGAGGGACAGATTCATCACCCAGAGACTCCCTACACTATGGAATAGAATCCCAGTCCATGTGAGGCAGAGCCCCTCACTGACTCTGTTCAAGAGAAATCTTGACGAGTGGATGGGAGATCGTAGGTTTACCCCGGGAATCATCTCTGTGTCACTGCTGGACAGAGGCACAGCAAACTAATGGGTATAGTATTCTCATCCTAAGGGGTGGTAAAAGCCACACACACTCTGGCTAGGCTTATAAATGCCCTAGGGCAGATAGCCTAGTATGAACCTATGAACCTAAATAGTCAGGGACAATCAGGGACATTTTTTTTTAAATATTTGTACTATTAGCTTGAAACATTTGCAGAATAAGAGAATGTGGATTAATATAGATTTGCTGACGTAAAACGTGTATAACTCTGAATTGCTATCATTATTTATTAAGGGCAATTCACCACCTTTTCTTCAGCAGTCACCAGTTGTAAGAGGGATTAAGAGGGACAGACCTACAATCAGTCTAAATCAGAGACAGTTGAGAGGTCTGACTTACTTATAGACCTTTAATCTCACTGATGGGTCAAGATCCATCTCAGCCTTTTACAACAGTTTGAGGCCTTCAGCAAAGCTTGTGGGTATCCTCCCTTACCCATAATTCAACTTCCTCAGATCTTGTTTGCCCTTGACAACTTATATAGAGGTAACTGTTTTCATAGATTAACAGACAAAACATTATTTCTGAGACTTCAGAGTCCTGTAATACCCAATTAGCGCTACTCAGTCTCCCAGGAGTATAGGCAGGGGGTATGGAGGGTGGGTTGTGAGAATAAAAGCAGAGATGGACAACACATAGAAGGTTATGGTAAGTAAATAAGTTCTGTACGTGATGTTGTCAATCTCACCTTTATTTTCACTGATGGGACTGTATCCCAAGCTACCTGATTCTTGGGTGGCTCATGGGAGAATATTCCTCAGAATCATAGAAAACTCTACTCCTAGAGGCCAAATCCAGTTTGTAATGAGTAATAAACGTATGAGGTTTTGTCTATGTCGCTGCAGAACAGATGTTATCCAAAGGTAACCTAACGTGAAAGGCTGCAGAAGTAGCTACCGACCTAGTGGAATGAGCTTTAACAGGATTAGTAAGAGTTAAGAGTTTCATTCTTAGAACTGCAAATGAAGGATATACATTGTGAAAGCCATTTGGATAAGGTAACTTTGGACACTGGTAGGCTTTTCCTAACCATAAACCAGGCACCATACATGTGACGTCTGCGCACACAGACCTCAGAGCTTGAAGCCCAGGATAAGGTGTATACAAGAACAAGTTGAGGCTAAGGAGCAAATGTCTCTGAAGGGCTGCACAGATTAGCCTGTAGGGAGTGGATACAGAGGTCAAAGACCAACCATCCAGTAGAGACAGCAAAAAAGGGGGTATGGAGAGTGGGAAGGAATACTGTAACATGGAAGAGAAAGACATCTACGGTTATGGTAAGATTTTACACAACTATTCTATGTCTTTCTATTCCTATGTTGCAGTATTCATACTGTGGGAGAGTACCACAGCTAGGAGCAAAGGGAGGGGGCAGAGGTAGAGGATTCAAAGAATTCCTGCAGGATTGCCCTGGCAAATCCTGCTCTGGCCCTGGAAACCTGGTCTAGCTTGTAGTGTTTTGTGAAAGTGTGAACTGTACACCAGGTAGCTGCTTCTAGGCTGTGTCCAGCCCTCTAAGAAAGGCCTTGGAGGTAGCCATGCCTCTAGTGGAATGAGCCCTAAATCCTTCAGGTAATTGTTTGCCATGATGCGAATAGCAGAAGAGACTAGATTTCCTGATCCAAGAGGAAATGGTTTGTTTGGAGACTGCCTTACCCAGAGAGCCCTGGGATGGAAGGAGATAAAGAGTTAGACAAAACTAAGTCCTTCAGAAAATCTGACCAAGTAGAATCTCAGTTGTCTGTGTACATCTAGGGAATGAAAGAGCCTCTCTGTGGAATTGGTTGGAGAGGGAAAGAAGGTAGTTAAGTGACTGGACTGGTTTAAAGACAGTTCGTTCGCCACTTTGGGCATGAAGGAAGGGTTTGTGCGCAAGGTCACCCTGTCATTGTGGAAGGAGGTATAAGGAGGATAGGCCATGAGGGCCTGTAGTTCAGACACTCTTCTAGTGGAGGCAATGGCCACTAAAAGAATGGTTTTCCATGTTCACATTTGTAGAGAAGCTGTGTTGGCTGGCTCAAAAGGAGGCAAGGTGAGTTTTCCAGCATGAAATTGAGGTCTCAGGGAGGAGAAATGGGTTTTCTTGGTGGTCTGATATGCAAGAAACCTCTCAGGAAAAACTTAATGTCTAGTCTGGAAAGCAGAGGTAGCTGTAAGGGCAAGCAGGCTGACGTGGCAGAAAGGTGCACTTTCACTGAAGAATATGCTAGTTTTTCTTAATGAGCTCATATATATAGCTAAGGACAAGCGAGGGATCCACCTGAAAAGGATCCCTGTCCTTGAGGGAATACCATATTGAGAATCTCTGCCATTTACACAAACAGTTTTTCCTAGTAGTTGGTTTCCTGGCCTCCCTCTGGACTGAGAGCACGTCCTCTGAGTAATGTTGTCTGAAAGGGATCAGAAGTTGATCACCCATAGAATTAGACACAGCAGAGACAGCTGAGGGTGAATGAGAGTTCCCTTTTATTCTGTTAGTAGGTCCACCTTGTGGGGTAACTTGTGGTGAGTGCCCTTTGCTAGGGGGTGAAGAAGGGGGAAAGTACAGTTTTGTACCTACCATAAATGTAGATGTCCGATAGATATGCAACTGCAGTCATAACATATGGGTTGTCCTGCCTCAGGCAGCCCTCGGTCGGCCGGATTCCAAAGTCTGGGTCCGACGTCGGCTGATGTCGCATTTCTCTCAGACGTCAGAGCGGCTGGAGTACATAAGCATCAGCCGACGCCATTTTCTTCACTGTTTCTTGCCCCAGATGCCAGGTGCCCTCCAAGGAAGGCTGTAATCAAATTGGAAGACAAAAACAGGATTCCAGACAAATAAATAAGCAATAAACAGATGCACCATAACAGATATCCCCAGCTAAGAGAAACAGGGATAGGAATGGACCCTAGGCATAGAGGGGTATGGAGGGAGGGAAATGACTGCAGTTGCATATCTATCGGACATCTACATTTATGGTAGGTACAAAACTGTACTATGTCCTTCAAGAATGCAACTGCAGTCATAACATATGGGTAGAATACCATAGTTTAGCTGGGGGAGGAGGAATGCTCTAGGAAAAAGATGGTGTGGCAATCAAACCCTGCAGGACTGCCGAAGCAAAGCCTGCTCTGGATCTGGAGTATAGAGGGAGACTGTAGTGTTTGGAGAATGTATGCACGGAGCTCCATGTAGCAGCTTCTAGAATGTCCTTTGTAGGCACCCCTCTTAAGAATGCTGTAGAGGTGGCTGTAGCTCTGGTGGAATGTGGTCTGACATTGGCTGGAACAGTCTTCCCATGAAAGGAATAACAGAATCTGATGCAATGTCCAATCCATTTTGAAATAGTCTGTTTTGAAATTGCTTTTCCTTGGACTGCAGGGGCGTAAGCTACAAAAAGTTGTTCAGACTTCCTACTGGTCTTGGTTCTGTCCAGGTAGTATCGAAGTTGTCTGTGAATGTCCAAGGTATGTAACAGTCTTTCCCCCTTGTTCTCAGGATTGGGGAAGAAAGCAGGCAGATGAATAGCTTGATTTAAAGAAACCCTAGATACCACCTTTGGCATAAAAGTAGGGTTGGTCCTTAATGAGACCCTGTCTCTGTGAAAGATTATGAACGGTGGTATTGCCATTAGGGCCTGTAGTTCCGAAACCCTTCTTGCTGAGGTAATTGCCAACAGGAAAGCTGTCTTCCATGAGAGAAATTGCAAGTCGACTGAAGCTGCTGGCTCAAATGGAGGTAGAGTCAGTTTTTCTAGGACAAAGTTGAGGTCCCAGGCTGGCACTGGAGCCTTTCTTGGTGGCTTAATGTTCTTGATTCCCCTGAGGAATTGCCTTAGCAGAGGATGTGAAAAGACAGGCGGATCAGTGTTATATCTAGCTGAAATAGCTGAAGCATGTATCTTTATGGAAGAATATGAGAGTCCATTCTGTAGCATATCTGCCAAATATTCCAGGATGAGTGGGATGTTCAATAATGATGCATCATGTCCCTTGCTGGTATACGAAATGCTGAATCTCTTCCATTTTGCTAAGTAAACCTTTCTGGTGGATGGTCTTCGAGCCTCTGTTAATATCCGCTGAACTTCCTTGGAGAGAGATAGATTGAGGTTATTCATGGGATCTCCCAGGCTGTTAGCTGCAGTGTCTGAAGGTTTGGATGCACTGTTTTGAAGTTGTGTTGAGTCAAAAGTAGGGGCCATTGGGGAAGGGCCCACTTCTTGGTGTGACATATGCTCCGTAGTAGTGGATACCAGTGTTGTCTTGGCCAGTCTGGAGCTATTAGGATCCCCTTGGGTCTCTCTGCTTTGATCTTTAGTAATACTGAGGTCATCAGTGGCAGAGGTGGGAATGCATAGATTTTATGAAGTTCCAGTTGAATGAGAGAGCATCTATTTTCCAAGCTTGTGGATGGTATGTCCTTGAGCAGAATTTTTGTAGATGATGGTTGAGGTGAGAGGCAAATAGGTCTACTTCTGGCCTGCCCCATGTCGAAGTGAGTTGTGTGAAGATCTTCGGATGTAACCTCCACTCGTGTGGATCTGTGAAATTCCTGCTTAGGCTGTCCGCCAGCACATTGTCTGCCTGGAACAAACTGGGATTGTAACTGTATGTTTAGGCTCAGTGATTTTTCCCAAAGATTCATTGTCAGTCTGCAAGGGGGGTAAGAATGGGTGCCCCCTTGCTTGTTTATATACCACATCACAGTGGTGTTGTCTGTCCGTATCTGTAGATGGCCTTGCTGAAGTTGTTGTCGAAAGGCCTCGATGGCATGCATTACTGCCAGCATTTCCTTTTGGTTTATATGCAGATGTGTTTCCTTTGGAGACCATTGTCCTTGTATACATCTGCCTTCCATGTGTGCCCCCCATCCAAGGTCTGAGGAGTCTGTGGTCATGGTCTGTGTTATCTGTGTTTTTTTGAATGACATACCTGTGTTTGCCTGGCTTACTGAGGCCCACCATAGGAATTCCTTTTGTAGGCATGGAATGAGCGGTATGGTTGTCTCTAAGTTGTTGCTGTGCTGAGACCATAGGCTTTTTAGGTACCATTGAAGCTTTCTCATGTGTAGTCTTGCTAATGGAACGAGAAGAATGCAGGATGCCATGTAACCCAGGGCCTGTAGGAATCTCCTTGCAGTCATCTGGGTGAGTTTTGCCAAACCTTTGAAATAATGAGTTAACTTCTTTTGCTTGTCTTCTGTCAGGTAAGCCATTTGAGAGGCTGTGTCTAATTTGGCTCCTAAGAAGGTTATTTGCTGGGATGGCTGAAGTCTTGACTTTTGGAAGCTGACTGTGTATCCCAGAGCCTGAAGTAATCGTATGACATAGTCCAAGTTTTTTGTTAACATCAAATTGTCATCCGCTTGTATGAGGCAGTCGTCCAGGTACGGGTAAATTTGGATCCCCTGGAGCCTGCAATGAGCAATTACTGAAGCCAGGCATTTTGTGAATACTCTGGGCGCAGTAGATAAGCCAAATGGCAATGCTGAGAAATGATAATGCTCTGGCCCTGCAAGAAATCTGAGGTATCTTCTGCAACTGTGTCTGACAGGGACATGCAGGTATGCCTCCTTGAGGTCCAGAGTAATCAGCCAAGACCCCTTGCCCAGCATGGGAAGGAGTTGCTGTAGAGTCAGCATTTTGAACTTTGGTACTATGAGAAAGGTGTTTAATGCGGACAAATCCAGTATTGGTCTCCATTGAGTTTCTTTTCTTGGAACAAGGAGCAGTCTTGAGTAAAACCCCTGGCCTTGTTCTTGTTGTGGAACTCTTTCTATTGCTTTTATCCGAGCCACCAGAGAGATTTGCTTGATAGCCTCTGCCCTCTGGTTTTGTGGTAGGTCTGGCATGCCTTGTTTTCTTGGTAAGGTATGAAAATGGAACCTGTAACCTTGGTCTATAATGTTCAAAATCCATTTGTCCTTTGTCAATCTGTGCCAATTGTCTGAAAACAGAGATAATTTTCCGCCCAAGGGAGCTTCTATTTGTTCCTTGGTAGGCGGAAGTAGAGGAAAGTCATTGAGATTGTGGCTGTGGGGCAGGGGAAACCCCTGCGTCACTTCTTTGGTTTGCTGGCTGCCATTGCCGTCCCCTGTAAGGACCTCTGTATTGTCCTCTTCCTCGGCCACGTCTGTTTTTACCCCTTTGAAAATTTTCAGGATTAGGAAAGGACCAGTTTTTTGAAGGCCAATTCCTACTGAATCTGGGGGGCTGAACCTGGAGGAAATCTTTAACTGTCTGAACTGATTTTGCTTTTTCCTCGATGGACTTTAACACATCTTTAGCATTAGCACCAAAAAGCTTGTTCTTTTCCAAGGGTGCATCCAGAAGTTTTGCCTTAACATGATCTGGTAGAGGTTGTTCTTTTAACCATGCATATCTACGAATGACTGCCCCTGTCATAGCTGCCCTACATGAAGCTTCCAGTGCATCATATCCACACTGCAGGAAGTGATTGCTGACTTGCTGAGAGTTATGTACAGCTTCCTGCAAAGACTTCCTGTCTAAAGGATCAGGAGAGGCCAATGTTTTCTGTAAATCTTCTAACAGGAAATCCTGATATTGTAACATATGAAAAAGGCAATTCAAAGCTCTCATAGATAAAGTAGTGGAGGTGTAGACCTTTTTCCCCCCATCTCTCTAATGACCTAGCTTCCCTGTTGGAAGGCAAGGGATTTTTAGAGGTGGAAGCTGAAACACCTTTAGGTCCCTGAGAAATAGTTTCCAAATCAACAGTATGGGCCGTGAATAAATGGGAATGTGTTTCTGGGACCCTGTAATACCTGTCTGGCTTGGCTGGAGCAGGAGGAAGAGAATCAGGGGGTAACACTGGAGTCAGAATATAAATCATCCAAAACATCAAGTACAGGAGGGATAGCTAAGGGCCTGTGCTGGGGCTTTTTAAGGAAAGTTTGAAGGCGCTTTCTGGAATCAGAATATTCCTGGCCTTGCCACTTGAAATGTTCCCTCATGGTATGCAGAACTTCCCCAAAAGAAATATCCTCAGGAGGGGAGGCCGAGGGGATGGAATCCTCTGCATCCGAGTCCTCATAGGTCTGGAAGAGCTCTTCCTGGCCATCAGAGTGGACAGAGTCCTCAGAATCTTCATCTGAAG
The DNA here is from genome assembly GCF_019279795.1 of Protopterus annectens. Taxonomy (NCBI): domain Eukaryota; kingdom Metazoa; phylum Chordata; order Ceratodontiformes; family Protopteridae; genus Protopterus; species Protopterus annectens. The sequence continues at coordinate 310,934,282 of NC_056745.1, read as the reverse complement.
GGATAGGGTCAGAGGGTTCAACCCGGGGCCTCTTATCAGAAGGAGGCTGGGATCCTCTCAGGATGGGCCTGTGAACCTCTAATCATAGAAATTAAGTCTGCGGCCATAGTCATGATTTGTGTCTCTGGAATAGGCTGAGGTAAGGCTTTAGCAGTAAGATGCTTGGTCTTGCTGGCTGCCTTAGCCCGAGTGTAGGCCTTAATAGACATGGCCATAGGAGGCCTGGCAGCTCCACGTGCAGGAGTGACCTTATCTACAGCAATGGTCTCGGGCATTTCCTCGGTTTCAGTATCCGGAGGAAAATCTATAACTGGCGTCGGAGTGGTATCCGGAATCGGAGTCGTCGGTAAAGCGGTGTCTTCGGTTCGGAGCGGTGGAAAAACCGTCTCAGGGGGAACCGGAGCACTTGCGGTAGGTTTTGGCGTGGAGTCTGTGGTAGACGCGGGCCGAGGATGTCGGTCCCGGTCTTTTCGTTTCTTGGGAGTTTGCGATGTCGGAAGTTCCGACAGCATTGTATAAGCAAATTTTTCGCCGAAAAAATCTTGAGCGAACTCCGCCCGGCGCCTGAGAGTGCGCTTATTGAAGCGAGCACAGACGACACAGGCCGAGATGTCATGGTCTGGGCCAAGGCAAGGAAGACAGTGAGAGTGGAAATCCTTATGAGGTATTTGTTTACCACAAGAAAGACAATTGTTAACTTTTTCAGTAATTTCTGACATCGGCTGAGGCAAGGGTCCCCAACGGGGTACTTAGCTTTTTTGATGACTTCGGAATCGAAGACTACAGGAGCTGACCGACCGGCACTTGCGAACTGCTTCTGCTTCGGGCACCGCGCGGCAAGAAAGACTGAAGAAAATGGCGTCGGCTGATGCTTATGTACTCCAGCCGCTCTGACGTCGGAGAGAAATGCAACATCAGCCGACGTCGGACCCAGACTTTGGAATCCGGCCGACCGAGGGCTGCCTGAGGCAGGACAACCCATATGTTATGACTGCAGTTGCATTCTTGAAGGACATCCAGTGTTGCCTTGGCCAAAAGGGATCACCAACAAGATTTTGGTTGTTCCTTCTTGATTTTCAGGAGGACCTTTTGTATTAGAGGGAAGGGAAGGAAAGCATACAGAAACATTCCCTTCCAAAGAAAGCTGAAGGCATTCGCTCTCCAGGCTAGAGGAGTGTAATCCTTGGTACAGAAGGTTTGTAGTGGCCTGTTCTGGGGGGAGGCAAACAGATCCACATGAGGTGTGCCCCACTAGTGGACTATGTCTAGGAAGGTATCCCTGTACAACATCCATTCGTGTTGTAGAGAGAATGTTCTGCTGAGCAAGTCTTCTGGTTTGTTTTCCTGAGAGGGGATGCAAGTGGCCTGTAGGAAAAGGTTGTGGTTGGCTGTCAGATCCCAGATTTGTAGGGTTATCCGGCATAACTGGTAAGCTTTTGTCCCTCCTTGTTTGCTTAGGTACCACATGACAGTTGTGTTGTCTGTCACAATGTGGAGCAGCCCTGATTGCAAGATGGGAAGGAAAGCTTTTAGAGCCAGCAGTTATTTCTCTGACATTGTTGTGTTGCTTTTGCTGGGCAGGGGACAAACACTGTTGTACTCTGAAATCCTGTAATGTTGCCCCCCACCCTAGATCTGATGCATCAGTGTGAATGGATTGGGTGGTGGGGGGGGAGTTGTAGAAGTATGCCCTGGTTCTGTAAGATTTGCTGAATCTACCACTGTAGTTCTGATTTCAGGCAGGGCAAAAGGGGGATACGTTGTCTAGTGAATGCTGGCTCTGAGACCACACATTCTTTAGGTACCACTGAAATTTTCTCATGTGCATCCTTGCTAAAGGGAGCATGGGAATAGTGGCTGCCATGAGACCCAGAACTTGCAGAAATTGTCTTACAGATAGGCGAGATGCTGAAAGTAGGTTTTGAAAATGGGCGGAGAGAGACTGCACTTTGGCAGGAAAAAGGATCTCACTAGGTCTCTGTCCTGATCCTGCAGCCTAGGAATATTTTGTCCTGTTGAGGAAGAAGATAGGATTTCTGAAGGTATAGGGTGAATCCCAAGTTGTGGAGAAGAGACATGGTGAACTTGAAATTGGTCTGTAGGGTGGGGACTCTGATTCTGCCAGAATGAGAATGTCATCCAGGTAAGGGTAGATTTGGACTCCCTTGGTTCTGCAATAGGCAATGGCTAGGGCCAAGCACTTTGTAAAAACTCTGGGAGCCGTAGACAAGCCAAAGGACTAGGCTGTAAACTAAAAGTGAGAAGAGTGGCCAGTAAAGTGCAGAAACTTCCTGTGGGATGGCCTGAAAGGGATGTGCAGGTAAGCATCCTTTAGGTCCAGAGTAACAATGAAGGCTTGCGAGGGTATGAGTGGTAGGATGGTTTGAAGGGACAGCATCCTGAAGGAGGTAACCTTCAGAAACAGATTGAGATATGATAAGTCTAGGACTAGTTGCCAAGGGTGAATGCTTTTTTGGAACTAAAACAGATGGGAATAAAAGCCTTGTCCTTCCTGTCCTGAGGGAACTGGTTCTATACTTCCTTGAGTCCGGAGTTCTTTCAGAATGAAAGGGAAAAGATGAAGCTGATTTTCTGGAGGGAAAGGAATCCTTTTTGGTTTGGATCTTTCCTTACAGGATAGGAAATATCCTTTTTAGATGATGGAAAGAACCCAAAGATCTGCTGTGATGGATTTCTAGAAGGGAAGGCAGTGGGTAAAGGTGGGGGGACAAGGCAGTAGAGCAGGACAGTCATGCTGAAGAGGGGCCCCCCTCTGTCTGGAAAGGGCTGTTTGGCTGGGGGCTGAGAGTTAGGGGGTCTTGAGTAAGGCTGTCTCCTGAATGCTTTGCGGGGCCTAGAGGAGGAAGGGTATGACACTGAAGGAGTCCTTCTGGCAAAGGATGTTTTTTGGTAGATCCTATAATATCTAGGGAAGGGGGACACCAGCAGATGCTTAATGACCTGCAGTTCTTTGCTCTTCTCTTGTACGTTTTTGAAAAGTTCTGCTGAGTTTTTCCCAAATAAAAAGTTGTGGTCCAGAGGAGCATCCATGATTTTGGATTTAAAATCCTCTTGTAGAGGTTGTAGACAAAGCCAGGAGTATCTGCGCAAGGCAGATGCAGAGGCAGCGAACCTGGCTGAAGACTCTGCCGCATCGTAACTGCACCTGATAGAGTGCCTGGCTACTTGTGTAGCTAGAGACAGTTTTGATGCAATGTCAGCTTTGGTTGGACAGTCAGGGGTAGAAGCCAACAAGATGGAAGCCTGGGAGCCAAGGTCCAGGGCATATTTAACCATGTGGGTTTGGTAATTGATAGCTATGAAGGGTAGAGGAGGGTGTATACCTTCTTACCCATTCTGTCCTTGGTTTTGCTGTCTTTATCTGTTGGCAAAAGTGAAGCAGAGGGTAATTGCCTAGACTACATGTCTGGAGACACAGCAATAACTGCTGGGTCAGCCAGGAGAGGATTCACCAGAAAGTTTTGGTTATCAGGCACTTTGCAAAATCTATCCAGCCTTTTAGGGGCAGGAGATTGGGAATATGGATTCTTGGAGACAAAGTCAAAGGCATCCAGGAAAGCTGGAAGCACAGGTGGAATAGTTGAAGGGGATGGTGACTCAAGTTGCAGAAGTTCAAAATATCTTTTCTGGGTATCTGACATTAAGACAGTATCCCACTTAACTCATTCACTCCGGAGCAGCTCAGGAAAAGCTGCCTGCGTAATTCCACCATAGAAACAACAGTGCAGCCTGAGCTCATTTTCAGAAAATCCATTTGTAATACCATACAGAAAACAAATGTTCATAACTCTTTAACTATAAGAGCTAGACTAAAAATGTAAACACAAAAGTTGTTCAACAGACACTGACCTTTCCAGTAGTGTAAATGTTGATAGTGTATATCAAAGTCATTATTAAATATTTGGCAAGGAATGCTGATATTGTGCATATTTTTTACCTTTTTGGAAAAACAAAGCATAATATCTTGGTCAATGTACCATGCAGACCCATACAATTTCAATGTAATTTGTTAGTATGAATGTCAGCTTTAAAATTATACCTTAACCATTACTGTGCGATGTTCCATTCTTGAGATATTCACAGAAATATGATTAATATATTATTTTTCATAACTGATAAATAAACTAAGCATAATATCTCATCACCTGTAACAGACAGAGCCTACATATCAGTGTAGAAGTTGTGCATCTGAATGTCAGCTTCAAAGTGATGCATCAGTTGTGTGATCACCATGCTCCCTTGCAAAGATATGGGCATAATAATGAAAAGTATTGTAAATGTATAATTTTCATAATTGTACAAGACTAAACAAACTGTGATAGCTCTACATGTGTAGAGTGCACAGACACAGTTTTTTACCTTGTTGTAAGGAGTAACACTGTCTTCAAAATGAGGTATTACTTGGCACACTGACATGATCCCTTGCAAAGTTATTTACCAAAACATGAAAAAAAATCATAATTTCCATATCCTACTTCCAAACAAACTTTGATTTCTGCATATGTGTCCAACATACAGGCCCAATTCTTTTACCATGTTGGAACCAGCAATACTGTCTTCAAATTGATGTATTACTTGGAACATTCAGAGGCTCCCTTGCAAAGTTATCTAACAAAATATGAAAAAATCATAATTTCCATAACCTAAGTCTGAAACAAACTTTGATATCTGCACATGAGTACAACATACAGGCACCATTCTTTTCCCATGTTAGAACTATCAATACTGTCTTCACAATGAGGTATTACTTGGCACAGTGACATGCTCCCTTGTAAAGTTATTTACCAAAATATGAAAAAAATCATAATTTTCATAACCCATGTCCGAAACAAACTTTGATATCTGCATATGAGTACAACATATAGACACCATTCTTTTACCATGATAGAACTATCAATACTGTTTTCAAAATGAGGTATTACTGAGCACATTTAGATGCTTCCTTGCAAAGTTATTTACCAAAATATGAAAAAAAATCATAATTTACATAACCCAAGTCCTAAACAAACTTTGATATCTGCACGTGTCCAACATACAGGCACAATTCTTGCATCATGTTGGAACCAGCAATACTGTCTTCAAAATGAGGTATTACTTGGCACATTCAGATGCTCCCTTGCAAAGTTATTTACCAAAATATGAAAAAAATCATAATTTTCATAACCCATGTCCGAAACAAACTTTGATATCTGCATATGAGTACAACATACAGACACCATTCTTTTACCATGATAGAACTATCAATACTGTTTTCAAAATGAGGTATTACTGAGCACATTTAGATGCTCCCTTGCAAAGTTATTTACCAAAATATGAAAAAAAATCATAATTTACATAACCCAAGTCCTAAACAAACTTTGATATCTGCACGTGTCCAACATACAGGCACAATTCTTGCATCATGTTGGAACCAGCAATACTGTCTTCAAAATGAGGTATTACTTGGCACATTCAGATGCTCCCTTGCAAAGTTATTTACCAAAATATGAAAAAATCATAATTTCCATAACCTAAGTCCGAAACAAACTTTGATACCTGCATATCAGTACAACATACAGGCACCATTAGAATTATCAATACTGTCTTCACAATGAGGTATTACTTGGCACATTCAGATGCTCCCTTCTAAAGTTATTTACCAAAATATGAATAAAAAATCATAATTTTCATAACCCATGTCCAAAACAAACTTTGATATCTGCATATGAGTACAACATACAGGCACCATTCTTTTACCATGTTAGAACTATCAATACCGTCTTCAAAATGAGCTATTACTTGGCACACTGACATGCTCCCTTGTAACGTTATTTACCAAATTATGAAAAAATCATAATTTCCATAACCTAAATCCTAACAAAACTGATATATGCACATGTGTATAGCATTCAGAAGCAGTTGTTTTACCATGTAGACACATATGATTGTAATTATACACATTCTCGGTGTAGCCAACATACTGCTGAATGGGTACATGTAAAGAGAAAAAGCAAGGTAAGGACTGCCACTCCACTAATGAACCCAGGACAGGCATGGGACAGTGGCAGGCAAGGCCATCTCATCTGTCCGATAGCTGTGCTGGCTACCCACTCACACAGCCGACAACACTGCAGTCTCACAACCTCCTTCAGTGTCAGCAGTCTGCCTTACCTATGCCTTTTCTCTTTACATGTGTCCATTCAGCAATGGACCTAAGGGATCAATTTCTGTATTAGTAAGCCCTTCCTGTCATCTAAACTCTACACATGCCTGATAAAAGCAGACTAAAAAAGAAGTATTGCAGGATGGTCACTGACATATTAGATTGTACGTGGTAGGACTGTCCTAAAACAGTTGTTCTTTCTCAACATCCTCACCAGCTCCTTACCACTGTTATTTGCCAAACTCAGATAAATATATTTTACACAACACATTTCATAATAGAGTTTTACTTACTATACTGGCCCTACTTGGTCATGGGTGTTTTCCATTCTTCTCATGAGCTGCATGTTACCAATCCTGCATAGCTCTCCTCACGCAATGCCCTCCTCAATTAGGTGAATGCCATCCCTTCTGGTGAACGTCTTCTGCCCAACTACTGGGTATAAGCAGAAGGTACAGTAATACAAGTAGAAATGTCAAACGTATCTGCTTCATCCATGTTAGAATTAGTGACAAAAGTAATAATTCCAGTTATTGCATCTGACCATCACTCTGGTTACAATAAGACCCATCAGTTTTCCTCAATGCAGTATGCGCATATTGTTAACAGATAAAATATTCTTGAAAGCTGGATACATAAACAAAAAATTATAATAACCATCGCTGAAACTTAAGCTATAGATAACCTATACTATGACTCCAAGCAGAGAAAAAACACAACTGACTTGTACATTCATCAAAGTGATAAAGACTTCTACTTATGTGAATAAAAGTGACAGCAGCTGAGACTTTTATACAAGCACAAGTGATGTACCCCAATGTAATTTGCAGACTGACTTTCTATATGTCCTTAGTAACCCCTCCAGTTGTTTGCTTTCTGTATGCACAGGCACCAAAATGACACAATTTGGCCAAGCAGTCACTTCAGCAGTGAGACCATGTATTCACAAGAACTTGCCTGATACACAATGAATTATTTCCCCAAGCAACATCCTCGTAATTATGCCCGGGTATACATGCACCCAAAATGAAACGTTTCCACAAACAAGCCTTCAGTAACATTTCCTAGTATGTGCAACCACCAGCATGAACACTTCACCCAAGAAACCCCTTCAGTAGAATGTTGCGGTATGCATAATGTCCAAAATTAAAACACTTCCCCAAACGAAACATCTGTAATGCTTCCTAGTATGTACAACCACCAAAATGAAGCATTCACCCAAGCGAGCCCTTCAATATAATGTATGCACAGGCACCAGAATGAAAGATTTCCCCGAAACAACCATTCAGTAACATTTCCTGGTATGTACAAGCACCAAATCAAAAATTCAGAAACAAACACCTAATGTACAGGTGGGAAATTGCATCACATTATCTGTTCAGTTCCCAACTGCAATCCAGGTCAATCACAAGATCTATGGATGGCTGGGTATGCCCCCTGTGATGCACCCACCAACACAAGAGCAGTTGGCACAGATCTCTGAATAGGAACCTTCCTGGCCTTGGTGCATAACAACTTGGCTGGTAACTGACAAGGGGGCACAGAAAGGGCACATGTAAACCCCCTCTAAAGGAACTACAGACAATGTATGCAGCAGATGCATCACCCTATCTCCCAAGAGAGGCCACTGTCATCTTGATATTCATGTGTACATGTATATATGTGCAAGTGCATTATGTAAATACATATATATCAATATACACACATATATGCACAGACATTTTATATATATATATATATATATATATATATATATATATATATATATATATATATAGGAAAAAACATCAGGGGTTTTGGAGGATAGCTAGTTGATGAAGAATGAGTTAGTGGCTTGCAGTGACTCCAAGTAGAGATAAACCACAATCTGGTTTGTGCATTCATCAATGTGATAACGACTTCTACTTATGTGAATAACAGTGACAGCTGCTGAGAGTTTTACCTGAAAAGTGATAATGACTCAGTGCTATATTGTAACTGCACTTATTGCTAATGTGATAATGACCTGCCTCTCATTACTGCAAAGATATGCATGCTCAGACACAGGTGATAATTGCCGAACATAACCTGTTGAGTAGGCATTCATTATAACCTTGTGCAGCTGTTATGTAACACAGACTCATTATCATCAGTAAGGGGAAGACCGGAGTAATTCAGTAAAATAGTATAATACTTAGATATTACTGAGCCCTTCCTCCCACTTCTGAAGTGCTTTGTACCTCATAAAGAATCAAAACCTCAAATATTAATGAGAAAAATAACCAAAATGTCTTGAAGTCCATAACTCAAAAAAAAAAAAAAAAAAACTGTAAGAATAAACTTTTCACATACTGTAAATATTTTGAAAGAGTATTTTTGCAAAAATACTGATATGGGTTCTGTTATCCATTCCGATCCCGAGAGAAAAGGTCTCATGGGAGGGTTTTCCAGACATTTATGGATCTTCAGCAACCCATATAATATTGGTCTTTTGTGGACATAGCCCATTGTTTAACAAAAAGAAGCACACTGCCAGGTAAAGCACTCTCCTCAGAAACACCAAATCAGCAGAAAAAAGGCAATGAGTGCACCATGAGCTGAATTCGAAAGTAAAATATCAAGTAAATCCAAAAGGTCTTCTTTATATATAAAATCCTCGTTTATTACAAAAGATAAAACTGCAGGAGATGGCAAGTAGTAAGCGCTTTCGCGTTGTTACCCAACGCTTCATCAGACATAAAGAAAATGCTGAGACTCTCCTCTTTTAAAGCACTAATTGTCATGATGTCATGAATATTTTAAAATTTAAACATTTAAAGAGACAGACATACAAACATAAAATACATTCTGAGTTAAAACATCAATCATCTAAAACAAGGAACATATTTTGCATAAATGTATCTATAAGCATTAATGCTTCAATGGTCTGGAAGCTAAGAAAGGCTTAATAGTGAGCCTCTCATTAAGCCCAAATTTATGGGCTTGTAGTTTAACAATCCACTTGCCTTCCCTTAGCCCATTGTTTGCTGACATACCAGACAACAGCCATATTGTCTGTCTGAATTGCAATCATCCCTAGAGGGAGACAGCCCTGGAAGGCTTGCAATGAAAGAACTGCCCTCATCTCTAGAACGTTTATGTGCAACTTGTTCGAGTGGGGACCATGTGCCTGGGGCCCCTCCTGTTTGGCATATACTTCTCAGAAGTACAGGCAAGCACGGAAGGGCTGTGGCTGACTAGGTTTGTGGACGACTGCAAACTGGGTGCTATAATAGAGTCTCTGGCCGACATGGAGATCCTCCAGAAGGGCCTAAATGAGACTGACGCATTACTGACAAAGCCATGAAAAATTCCCAAAATATAACATAGCTCCATGCTGGTAGTAATCAAGTAAGAACCTTTATCTCACTCAAACTACTGCGTATAATTAGAAATGCAATAAGCCTAGACAAAATCTCAACCTTATGTGGCTGATCCGTATATGAATTAATCCAAAAGTAGTAATCCATGTTCTCACGTAGCCATCCCTCTGAGTATAACACAAAACTTCAAAAGGCCGAAATATTGTCCAAAATATCTGGTTGAGCAATGCCAGCATTCTGAAAACAAACAGGCAGACCTACATTTAATTACAAATAATCAGATTTTGGCACCCAAAAAGGTAGCAACCCACTTTGTTTTCACTAATTGTCAATACTACCATTGCACTACTATAGGCCATAGGAGCATTGTATAACTGCTAGACTCACCCTTCACATTCTACTCGTGCACAGAATAAAATGTCAAAAGAGGTCACTGCACAACTCAAGCACATACAACTCAAATGCATCTTGTACCAAACATATAAGTGTATTACTACTAACACCACCCAAACTTGAATAGATGCTCCAAAAAAGTCACTCTTAGTAACTTCTAGAACAACACTCCACATACTGTAAAGACATTACTTTAAACAAATACCACACCCATCAATGTACCCTTTTGAGCTCCCACTATTCATTTATCTATTGTTAAAGCCCTGTCAAACTAAAACTACTCCGAGGACAAATTAAGTCTACTAAAGCCAAGTTTGAGTTCAAGTTTGGCCTCCCAAGCCAAGGACAACCACAAATGTACAAGGCATATCCAACAATTGGAACATTCACAGAGGTACCTCACTAAAAGACTATCCAGGAATGCCTCCTAAATATCCTGAAATATGACATATCAGGGTCACTGGTGTAACTATTCAACCATAACATCTGCACAGGCTTCATGCCATAAGAATGGTTGGCTGCAACAGTTTTTGCTCTGCCCAAGGGCACTCCATCAATGGATCTTGTTACGTACAAACCCATTACTCTTACAATCTGATATGCAAAGTCATGGAAATTATTACAAACAACACAGGAAACTGTCATACACTTGACCAGCCCAGTTTGTTTTTCTCAAAGGTAGGCCGTGCATTCTGAACCTGCTGGTCTTGTTTGAGACAATCGGTAAGGACATGAATAAGAGTAAAACAGTGCATACCGCCTTGCTTGACTTAGCTGCAGCATTTGACACTAGTCCTAATGTTGCCATTGTAAACAAGCTCATAGAATTAGGCATAAACACCTAATTAACTTGCTGGATAGTCAGCTGGCTCACAGACAGGCCCCAGGAAGGTAGGACTGGAGAGACCCTTTCTACAAAGAGGCTGGTCATCAGTGATGCATAGACCAGAAATGCATAATAGAATGAGTGTGCAACAGCACCAAAAGGAAACATCTCACCAGTGACCCCTTCTGCAGTCTAAATCTAAATGCATGACAGTGTCAAGCTACTAGCCAATCATTCTGTTCCAGCCTCAGAGCCTTAGATTTAAAAGTGCCTAAGCTCAGTATGTAATCAGCTTGCTTATACTGCAATTGTTTGTTTCAAGTAATATGAATATAAAAGATGTTATAAAATGCTAGCCTTAGTTGAATTGTCCCTGATGCTGTCCTAATTCCCTATTGGTTTCACAAATGTAGACTGCAAAGGGACCAATTAAATTTTTACTCACAGCCAAATTTCACATTAATTATTTTATTTGATCTACTTAATCACATACACAGCAGTGCCCATATGTAAAAGTGCCTACTGACTGAATTCCTTTAGCAAAAAGAAACAATGCTTCTGCTGAATCTACTATGTACCAAAAAAATTATGCAAGTTACATCCGGTTTTGTAAGGACTTGCCGGTTTACAAGCTAGAACAGAACAACAAGCAATTCTGTAATAAAATTTTGCAGTGATAATTATACAGCCTGTGTAGTAACAAATAAAGTTCTGCTATGTTGTCTATCAAAAAATTTGTTATAATAACTATAATTAAAAAAATTTTACTAGGAACACCCAACACCTGGTCGCTTTCCCTGTAACAAAAATGGTGTGTATCACTGCCTTTGTTACGAAAGTTTGTCCTTCTGCTGCAAACTACATTTTCCATTACCAGCAATTCTTTTGAAATCTAATTATGAATGCTGAGTTGCTAAGAGTAAAGCGTTACTGTATCTATCAACAATACAGGTGTCCCCTTTGCATAGAAGTAGTAAATCATCAGTAAAAAAAAAAAACAATACATTACATATTTCTTTTAAAAATGAAAAGCAAATGTAGAAGGTAACACCACTGGAAACATACACCTCTGTTGTAAAAATCCAAAAGTCTTCTTTTTAGAAATCTTCTTTATTCAAATGTAAGCGCTTTCACATAGCAAACACTACGCTTCTTCAGACATAAAACACAGTAAAAAAGCCCCATTCTTAAATATAAATTTTGGCGCCAAAACCAAACCAATCTGACAATTATTCACTTGGTCAATACATAATCATTGCTTAAAGGTATCAAACACAGTAAGTTAAAAACAAGTAAAACCACATTGAACTTGTAAGCTTATGGACTTATTTACATGTCGTAATGATTCTTTCCATGTCCCTTAACAGCTACTATATTCTGAAGTATTATATTTGTAGAACTATTAGTTAAATGGAAGCGATGAACGCTTTTTCAATACATTATATACACAATCATGCGCATTGAGAGATCTGACAGCCCAGCTATATAGCACAAATATTCATATAGTGCTGTGACATAATGAAACAAAATCTCTTGTTATTTTGTCTGTCTGATACAGCCAATGGCAACAACTCAATTCTACATAAAAACATAGGAGCATATAAGAGGTACAACATGGTAAGCATGGTTAACGTAGTTAGTATTTAGAGCATTGCATAAACAAACACGTGCATAACTCTGAAAACCATGTAGCTCAACCATATATTAATTAAAATGCAAGATAAACATCCATTGCCAGAAATAATAAAATAAAACCTTTTATAACCGACTAGATGATAATCAAAAAAAAAAAGTTATTGTAAGTAAAACGTTTGTCAGAACTACCAATACAAAGAGAGGACATCACTATACGAACACTGTGAACAGCAGCCAAAGAAAATAACCAGACAAATATTCTGTAACTGAAACAAGACCTGGTAAATGTCAGAACCACTCTTCTCATGAGATCCCAAGTCACTCTGTGAAAACGCGAAGGTGTCTACTTGTTCGTCAGTAAGATATTTATCAGCTGTGTAATTAGGGCTTGAAAATATGACTGCTATGCATGTTTTCTGCAACCATTTTGACATCGAAAACTTTTATCTATATTGAGAATTAGCGGGCATTATCAGGCATTTGAACACAGCACAGCAAAACAGCGTACACTTTGTTTTTATGTGGAAGCTTGTATGCATTAGTCTTTTTTTTTTCGTTTGAGAGTGCATATGTTCAAAGGTTCAGAAGACAGACTGGAAAAACCGTGACCACAACAGACAAGTAAAAAGTCCAAAAGTAATCTGCTACTCCTTATTGTACGGTAAACAGAGGAAAGCGCTCACAATACATTTTACTGTTGTTTATTGTAAAGGAGTGGCGGATTACTTTTGGACTTTTCACTTGTCTGTTATGCTCAAGTTTTAGATTGTCTCAGCAGCGGAATTTACATACACAAAATAGGATCCAGCAGTCCAGCAGTTGGTAAAGTAAGGAGTGGTGGTCCTGAGCTACTTATCCGTTTGCTATTTCTAAGCCTGGGAAGTATATTTTCTCTGTAATGGATGGCTGTATCCTGGTATTTGTAACAATACAATGCAGACACACTTATGCCACCATCGACTACTACGACTCTTTTTTTTCTATCAGCATGTTGTCAGTGCTCAGCTATAAAAATGGACGAAATCTATGCAATGAGACCATCTTATCTTACTGAGGATTTAGTCGGTGGTGAAATTTGGCCGCTTGGATCTCTGTTGCAGCTTTTCTGTTCAGACCATGAAAATACTACCAGAACAGCACAATAAATAGAGGGCTACAGAAGATAATTCCACAAATTCCAGAAAAAAGAAAGGGAATATCTACTGTACGACCCTCTATTTATTTGGACAGAACAGAGTGTGTTGGGGGAGGTGGAGGTGTTATGCAAGTGGTGGCTCGGAATGCAAAAATCCGATTGGCTGCCACCACTTGCTTAGCAAGAACTTTTCAAACGCTTTTTCCGAAAAAACTTCAATGTGACCTTAATGTTAAAACACACTGAATCGTAACTAGATATGATAAATTACATATTTAGTTATGATTTCAGAGTGTTTTACATTAAGGTAAACTAAAAATCAGCAGTACACTTTCTCTCGCTTGTGGAAGCACTCGGGGGTAACGGCTTGAAAATTGTATCTTCTCATGGCGCGCTCGGGCTTAAACACACAGGCGCCATGAGAAGGTACTCGGGGTTAATGAGTTAAAGTACTCTTTCATTTTTGTAATAGTTTCCCCAAAGGTAATATCCTCTGTTGGGGAATCTCTTTCAATAGAATCTTTGTCCGTAGAGTAATAGTCCACAGGTGAAGCAATTTGGAAAACATAGGAAATAGATTCCTCAAAAGAGGAGTTGGATTGCTCTGGTTCTTCTTCTTCTCCCTGAAGAGTAGTGGGTAAAGGAAGGGAGGCTGGCCTGGGGCTCAGCATAGGAATGTTGGTAAGTGCAGGGCCTGATGACCTAAGGGCCATAAAGGCCTGCATTAGTGAGTTGGTAAACGACTGCCAGTCTGGAGTTCCTTAAGGCATAGGGCTCAAGTGTTTAGTCTTTTGTTTTATCTTTACTGGTGTGGGCTTAGGGGTAGGTTTTGAGACAGAGACCTGGGCTGGAGCAGGAGAAGTCTCGATTGGCCGACCAAGTGTTGGTTCCCCCTCGAGGTTGGTTATGGCCTGCATCTGGATAAACTCTGCGGACGTGCTTTCCGTGGCTGCAGAAACTGCCTCTTCCAGAGGAACCGTCGAAGCTGACTGAGTAATCGGGTGTCCATCAGCCCCTAAATCGGCCGATGGCAGAGTGGCATTGGGAGAAGGCCTGGAAACCTTGGCCTTCTTCCTCGGTTGTTCGGCTTGGGTGGCCAACTCGGGATCCAGCCTGAGAGTGAGGCGTTTTAGTCTCTGATTTTTCCAAATACAAGTTTAAGTGCAGCCAGGGTCTTTGGCACGAAGGACTGACAAATGGGGCAGGCCTCATGGTTGTGCTCCTTTCCTAAGCAAAGCACACAACGGTTGTGAGAGTCTGTGTGGTTGCACCCGCAATTACATTTGCTCTTTTTCTCAAACATTGGCTAAAGGGGAATCTACAGCATCCAAACTCAAGCATACATAAGAGAAAAAATCCCCAACAGGGTACACATCTTTAGAAATCTTTAGTCGTAGGAGTGAAGCGGTCGAAGTAACGTCATCTGTGGCTGAAAGGTTTTGGGGTCTGTGCGTGCAGACGTCACATTTATGGCCCCTGGTTTATGGCCCTGTGTGTGATGTTCCATGCATCTATAGCAGCCAGGCTTAAGCTTTGGTATAAGAGCCGATGTCGGGTCACTGGAGGTAGGAAATCTCACAGTATGAATACTGCAACATAGGAATAGAAGGACATCGTCTGGAACGGATTTGTCTGTGGAAGTGGGGAAGAAGGGAGTAATATATCCCCTGGATGTTATGTCCTGCACCCATTTGTCATTTGCTATCTTTTGCCAGGTTTCATGGTGCAGAGACAATTGCCCCCCCCCCCCGGCTGCTTCTAGAGGCAAGCAATTGGGCACCCTTTCGGGAGCAGTGAAATGTCCTACCAAAGAAAGATTCTGTGGAGCCCTGATTCTGCGGGCCTCCGCTCCCGCGAGGGCAGTGTCTTCCATTATTGCTCCCCCCTCTGCCTATAGGGGAACTTTCACCCGGTGTGTCCTGGAAAGACCTTTGTGATTTTCTGAACCACATCTTCCCACTACTTCACTGACCTTTGGGAAAGGGTCTAGTAGGTGTGGAAAAACATACTCCAATGGCAGACAAGGTCTTGCCTTCCTGTTCACACCTGGTGAGCATTTCTTTTACTTTAGGCCCAAAAAGAGAAGAGCCATCAAAAGGGGCATTAATGATGGAAGACTTGAAGGGCTCCGTGAAATCTCAAAGGTGCATCCAGGCCTGCCTCCTAAGAGAAATACCTGAACCCACAGCCCTACTCATTCCATCTGCTGCATAAGATAGAAGTCTCATGCAACAGTCTATGACCGAATTGAGGGTGGTGAGCTAAGCAGTGACCATCTGCCGGCACGTCAGCTACAGCTCCTTACAGGGAGTCTAAAAGCTCCTTCAACATATCCTTCTGTTATCTGACAAAATGGGTCAAGTAGTTCAGCGACCATAAGGCAAAGGTTCCAGACGAAGATATGCACTTTCCAAACCTATCCATGGTCCTGGAATCCTTATTTGGAGAATGGATAGTGGAACTGGTAGATAGTTCCTTTTTAGTGGCCACTGCCATGACCATGGCAACTGCTACACATTTGGTTAAGAAGGGCTTGTTCTTAGGGGCAGTAATGTACTTATTTGGCCTCCTAGGTGTTAGCTCTATGAAGTCTGGGGTCTCTCAATCCTTCTGATAGATTAAATCCATAAACTCATCGGAAGGCGAGGTCATCCAAGAGGTTGAGAGGCGAGACCCGAAAGCCTTCAGGTACACTGACTCCTGAGCTGAAGGGGATGTGGGATGCCAGTCATCTCTCTGCTTTAAAATTTCCTGGATGTCTCCAAAAGAGACTTATTCAGGACGTGACCATGGGGACCCTTCCGCATCATTGAGGTCAGTGTTAGATGTAATAAGACTTCTCTAAGGAGTTGAGATGCTTCCTCTTGTAAGTTGTCTTCCGAGGGACCTCCTCAGTGGGGTAAGTCTGGGGAAGTTTCAGAAGAGAAGGGGTCCCTTATTGGACATCCTGAGGCCTGAGGCCTGGGGCCTCTGCGGTCCTGTGGAGTGGGTATATGAGAAGGCAAAGACACCTGGTGCAGAACTGGGAGGAAGATCAGAGACAGACTGTGTCCGAGACTGGAATGCAGTCAAAACTCTCCTCATAACCTCAAAGGCAGTCTGCACCTGCTCCAGAGAACACCCCAGAACTGACAAAAGGGTTGTTGGAGCCAAAGGAATCTCCAGAGCAGAAGACAGAAGCTCAGAGGCAGAGGTAGAACACTCGGGGGAGACATCGATCTGAAGAACCTATGGGTCCAGGATCCGAAACAGACAAGCTGGACATCGGAATCTTCTGGTTCCAAAACCAGGGGACAGATTGAAGGAGGTCCAGGATTTGAAACAAACAACCTGAACATCCGAATCTTCCAGTTCCAAAACGAGGGGACAGATCGGAGGAGGAGCAGGTGCCAATGAGGAGGACTTTGATCAGACTCCTTTGGGTTCAGATCCAGTAACAACTTGGCTAAGGCCGGTGTCTTTAGAAGCTTCTGCACTACCCTAACCATATCATCATCAAACTCCTGGCAGACCGCGTAGAATGGGTTGGAGACCTTTATTTATTCAAAAAAAGGAGGTGGAGCTAAGAAGGTATTGGTTCCAATGAGGGGGAACAACTCCAATATCTAAATTCAGTGGGAACCAAAGAGGTCAGAGCCAAAGGTTCCAGCTGCTCTGACTCTTGGATCTGGAAATGACTGTCTGCTCTGAGAGTTCTGTTGAGCAGACAGTCTAGGAGCTTTTTGCTTTGGCTCCAAGGAAGACTTTGGAGCAGGAAAAGCACGTTTTAGTGATTTGTCAGACTTAGAAGGGGTTGCTGACTCCAGAAAACCACCTCAGAGAAAGGAATTTTCAGGAGTCCCTTTAAAATAAGTTTATTTTTGTGCTTCATAAGTGCCCTTTGGTTAAAACCATGGCATATGGAGCCTGATTCTTGAAACCAAGAGGTTTCCCTTCTTGTTTCTGAGATATTTTTAATAACTGAGTAAATTAGAAACAAAAAACAAATTAGCAAACACACACACAGGACACACATGCTGGAAATGTCCTCTAACTTAAACGGACAGAAAAGTTGCAGAAAGATAGAAGCAGAAGAAATTTTTACCTCAAGCGGATGATAAACGAGAGAAATGGGACAATAATTAGAGGGGAAATATCCTCTAACTTAAACGGACGTTAGGAGACGTTCTTCTAACTTAAACAGGTGCTAATAGGGGAAAGCAAAGGTAATCAATACACTCTCCACAGGTGAAAAATATGGGTAAGGATATATAGAAAGGGCAGAAAAACTATATCAAACTAGTGTCTACCTGATAGCATAAAAGGTTACATTTAGAAGGATTTTAATAATAGAAAGAAAGCACTTAGCCCACAGCTTGCTTCAGAATCACGTCCTTCGCAGAGCGGCAAACGAGATCTGAGGAAGTTAGGGAGTTGTATTATGGGTATGGGAGAATACCCATTAGCTTTGTTAAAGGCCTCCGACATATCAGTGAGAATAAAGGTGAAACTGACATCACATCAAACGTTATGTACTTACCATAATGCTGGATCATTTTGATATTCACAAACAGCCTTCTCAACTAACAAAAACTGGATGCTCCAAAATCACCTCTCATTAAATGCTAACAAAACTAAAATCCTTCTATTCTCTCCTTCTAAGTCCTCCCCTATTGATAAAAACTCATTCCAAATAACTAGCCATAACAACTCCATTTTAGAGGTCGTTCCCTCCACCAAACTTCTTTGTGTAACCATTGATGAACACCTAAAATTTAATACTCATATCCAGCTAAACATAAAGAAAACCCACATAAAACTCAGCCTACTTTATAGAAACAACCACTTCCTCTCTCCTGCTACCAGACTAATTCTCACCACTACTTATCTCCTTCCCTCTCTACTGTATGGCGCCCCTCTGCTTACTAATTTACCCTCCTCACTATCCTCCAAACTAGAAGTATGTTACAATAAAATCTCCAGATTTGCTACCAAAGCCAAATCTTCCTCTCATCACTGTCCCTCCCTTCACTAATTAAACTGGCTTGAACTCCACAACCATCTTGACTTTCTCCAAATCATGACTGCCTATAGACTACTATTACAATCTACCAAGTGCCCTGCACTTTCCAGTATCCTCCAACCATATACTCCCCATAGAACACTTAGATCTACCCACCAAAACCTAATCACCATCAACAAACCCAAGCGTCCAGCTAGTCAACTTCTGCTTTTCTTCACCTTAGCCAAAAAATGGAATGCTCTTCCTCCACTCTTAGGACCTGCGATAACCTCGAAAACTTTAAAACTCTTCTTCATTCTCACCTTTACTCAAACAGGAAATGCAACTGTACTCTTCACCCTATACCTCTCAAGGTCTCCTCCACTTTTACTCCTGGCTAACCTTGCTCATTTGTATTATGTATAAATAACTATGCTGTAAAATCTAGCCTCAAGGCCATTTGCCTGTCTTTTACACCTAAACAAAATTGTAATTGTTTGTTTCTTTATGAATGCTACCTATTTGTCAGTAATGCAAAGTTTCTTAGTAATTATTCATGTAGCTATGTATTGTTGGAGCTTTTCTCCCCAGGCCTCCACTGAAAACAGGCTCCCTGAGCCCAGTGGACCTCCCCGGTCATCAAACTGGAATAAATAAATAAATAATAAATAAATAAATCTGTCAGATAGCAAATGCTGGTACCGAGACACTTGTAGGATCTGATCAGGCCTTCTGCTAGCGCTTCCACCCTCCTGCCGCTTTAAAACTTTCCTTCCATAATTCCTCTGCGCCCTAACAAACCTCATATTGAATTGCTAGCTAGTACAGATAGGACAAAGGAACGAGATGTCAATCTTAACTGGCAGAGTGGAAGAGCTTCAGGCTGATCTGCAAGATCCCCTGGAATGAGGTGAGGATTTGAAACGGGAAGGAGGGAGGGATGTCATAGACCGACTAGGATGAAAAGGATTCAACATTATGGTAAGTATATAACTTGCGTATCCTATTTCATCCATCCATCCAAACACACTTAAAATAGATTCCCAAGCTACTTGACTTCTCGGGTGGTATCACAATAGGATACCTCTCAGAAATGTAGCTCAGAAGGAAGCTCTAGACTGGGATACTGTACCCAGTTTATAATGCTTGGCAAAAGTATGCAATGTAGACCATGTTGCTGCAGCTCAAATCTCATCCACAGTAGAGTTTCTGAAAAATGCAATATAAACTAAGACAGATCTAGTGAAGAAAGCACTTTGCTTAGTTGGTAAAGATTGAATTCTGGAAAAATATGTGAGGGAGACACAGTCAAAAAGCCATCTAGCCAGTTATTTTGGAAACTTTCCTGCTCATCCTGTTCAGGGCAAAGGCTGTGTATAACTGAATATCTTTTCTAATTTTTTTGAGTTCTACAGAGGCAAAACCTGAGTTGTGCATGGACATCTCAGGGTGTAGAAGACAGTCTCCCTAGTTAGAATAATTATGGAAAAATACCAGAACATGGATTGACCAATTTATATTGCTCTCTTATGCACCTTTTGGAATGAAGGATAGGATGACTCTCACCATGACACAATCCTTGCGAAAGGCTAGGTATGGTGGAGCAGAAGAAAATGCACATAAAGCTGAAATCATCCTGGCTGATGCGATGGTAACCAAGCCAGATAACAGTAGATGTTTGAACGATTACTGCTGCAGTAGCCTTAGCTATGTGGGTCATATCCTGACAACTATGCAAGAGCCACACATCTTCCTGAGCTTCAGGGTACCCTCCATGCTCCTAAACTGACTGGTAGATCGAGGTGACTGACTAAAAACAAGTTTGGGCACCAAGTTCTTCAGAGATTTCCTGCCAACAGAGAGAGGGCGGATGAGCCCTGAAAGGGCAATGCTAGGAAGAACAACTGTACCCTGGCATAAACAACACACCAAAAGACAAGGGGGATGCAGAGAGGGAGCGGTACACAACAGTGATGATTTGAACATATACTGTTATGATGAGTTTAATTACAGCTGTACTATGTTCATCATATTGATCACTATTGCAGCAGCCTTAGTTATATGGGTAGATTATTCTAGCTTACTACATTAGGGAGGTGAATTGAGAAGAGTCCAGAAGCTCTTGAAGAATGGTCCTCGCAAAGCCTGATCTGGACCTAGAGGAAGAATTAAGCCTATAGCGTTTTGTAAATGTACATACAGAGGACCAAACTGGAATACTTCTAGAATCCAATCTTTTCCAAAAACCCATAGATGTAGCCAAGGCCCAGCTACTGTAGGTCACAATCCTGCCAAGAATAATTTTGTTACAGTAAGTATAACAAACGGTAATAGCCTTAGACAACCATTTGGAAATACTCTGTTTTGACACAGGTTGTCCCTTCTTTTTACTTTCACAAAAAACGAACAATTGATCTGAAGATCTAAAAGTGAGTTATGTCAAGATAGTATCAGAGTTGTCTGCAAACATCCAAAGTATGGCGTATCCTTTCTCCCTCATTTTTGGGTTCAGGAAAAATGGGGAGATGGATTGTTTGGCTTTAAACAAACTCAGGTATCACTTTGGGGATAAAAGGAGGATTAATTTTTCAAAGAAACCCTGTCCTTGTGGAAAACGAGATAGGGCTGACTCACCATAAGTGCTTGCAACTCAGACAACCTTTCTTGCAGAGGTCAGAGCAATCAGTAAAACTGTTTTTCATGTTAAGAACCACAGATTAGCTGGTTCAAATGGAGCCAGGGTTAGCATCTCTAATACAAAATTAGGATTCTGCAAGTTTTCTTGGTGGCCTCTTATGCAAAACCCCTTTCAAAAACATTTTAACAAGACTGCATTGAAAGAGGTGGATCCAAGAGCAGACATGCTGAAATGGCTTATAAATAAACCTTGACAGAGGAGTAAGAAATGCCATAACAAAGAAAATCATGCAAATACTGTAAAACTAGAAAACAACTGGGTCTGAATGGGTGCTGGTTATGTTGTTGGCACCAACTAAAAAAAAAATGCTTTTCTAGTAGCAGGCTTTCTTGCCTGCATTAGTACCTGCTGCAAGTCCTCAGTAAACAGGTGCCTTTAGGGAATTAAGACCCTACTCTCCCGGCAGTCTACTGAAGCTAACTGGTGTCAGGGTATATCAAAAACCCCTGTTCTTGTGTGACTAGATCCAGTCTGTAAGGTAGCTTGTGGTAATTACCCCTGGTCATTTCCTAAAGAAAGGAGAACCACAGTTGCCTAGGCCAGAAGGGAGTCACCACGATGATTTTGGGGGATTCCTTCTGAATCTTCAGAAGTACCCTGGATATCAGTGGAAAAAGTGGAAGAGCTTACAGGAACATTCCTGTCGACAGAAAAGAAAAGGCCCCTATCTTCTAGGCCTTCTTGCATGGAGTCCTGGAGCAGGATCTTGCCAGCTAATTGTTCAGACTGCAGACAAAGAGGTCTACTTGAACTACCTACAGATGGATCAAATCTCTGCTTGCTGATGTACCACATGACTGTGGTATTACCTGTAACAACTTGAGGGGTCCCATGAACCACAACTTGAAGTGGTCCTGGGGAAAAAAGATGATTCAGAGAGTTAAAAGCCTTGATCAGGGCACACATATCTGTTTATACTTATGGGCTTGCATGTGTCCTCGGTGTCCCCCACACCTTATACTTTTACCCCTCCTAAAACAACTCCCCAAGCAAAATCAGGTGTGTCTATGATGACTGACTGCTTCAGAAGGAGGGAGAAGGGGAAACCTATATTTAAGGATATCTGTTGTCTCCACCAAGTGATTTCACTTCTGACAAACCTCTGCACTGGGATCTGAAAAGATTAAAGGAGTATTGGTGCTGGGACCAAAGAGACTACAGATACCACTGTGTCTTCCTCATGTGGAGACTTGCCATGGGTTTCATGAGAATCACTGAAGCAGTGAGATGCAAAATCCTGAGGTACTCCCTCAGTGACCAAAGTCCAAGTGAAAAACTACAGAAATAGATCTGGATAGAGATCTACTTTTCCGCTGAGAAGAAAAGCTCTTTGAACTGTTCAGTCTAGCTGACATCCCAACAATACAATCCTGTGAGGAGTTAAGAAAGACTTCTGAATGCACTTCTGAAATCCCAGTGAGATCTCTTACCCAAGAGAAAGATTCCCGATACACTGAAAAAAAGACTGCGAAGAGAGAAGTAAGTCGCCTAACTATGGAAAAATGTGAATACCACACAGCCTGCAATGAGCTATAACTGGAGCTGGACACTTTGTGAACACTCACATTGCAGAGGATAATCCAAAGGGTAAGGCAAAGACCTGATAAGGAGTCCAAGACAAACAAAACCTTAAGAAACACCTGAAGTCTAGATGAATAATAATGTGAGAAGCTTCTTTTAAATCTAACGTTATAAGGAAACTTGAATGACGAAGAAGTAACAACTTGTGAAGTGATATCATTTGGAATTTGGGCATTATCACAAACAAGTTTAGGAAAGAAAGATCCAGAACTAGTTTAAAAAACATTTTCTTTCCTTGGCACTAAAAACATCCTTGAATAAAACCCCTTTCCCACATGGGAAGGGGGAACAGGTTCTAGCACTCCTTGGGATAGCATGCAATAAATGTCAGGAGGAAACAAAGAGATTGGTCTAGAGAATGAAGAATTACCCCTGGACCCCCCCCCCCCCCCAATGCCATCTGCAACCTTGAAGAATGATCTTCAGAATCCATTTTGCACTTTGGCAACAGTTAGGTACAGGCAAGTGGAGATTCAGACTTTCTGGAAGAAAAAAAACTGCCAGGTTGGGAAGTAGGGAATAAAGCCTCTTGAAATAGTCATTCTGACTTACTAGACTGTCATTGGCTTTAGGAATTTTTTGGAACCCTCTCGCCGCTTTATTTTTCTGTATTTTGTTTCTTACCAAAACTGCATGAGGAGTTAAGAATCCCTTGGAAAATGTGGAAAATGAGGGCTGAAAAATCTTACAGATTCCCTGTTATCAGCTTACTCACTTTCATCACACTTTCTGATCATCTCTGCAGCAGAGGAGCCAAAACTAAATCCCTATCTAAAGGAGAATTTAAAATCTTATTTTGCCATCTGGTAGATCCCAAGAATGCAGTCATGCAGACCTTCTTCAAAACAGTACCACTGGCCACAGCCCTTGAAGTATCAAGAGAGTCCTACACACACCGTAAACAATGAATAGTGACTTGAATAATAAAATAAATTAATTTAAAGCAGATTTTTCCTCACAAGAAGAAACTGTAGGAAAAAAAATGTTTCAAACTTTAACAATTGTCAGAACAAACCTTAACATGGGCCTGACAAGTCAAAATTTGAAAATTCAAATTTGTAGAAGCATACTCTTTTTTTTTTCCCCCATACTTACTGATAATCTTACCATTCTTACCAGAAATACTAGTATTGGAATGAACTAAGTGTTAAGCAGCTGAAGAATTAGCTATAGCTGCTAGATCAAGTTTGAGAAGAGTGCGTAAAAATGTAAAAGATTTAGGAACTTAAACGTCCTATCTGCCTTTTTAGGGGCAGCAGGAAAACTGCAAGTAGTAACAAGCACATTCTCCAAAGCTGACAGAAATGGAGGAATGGGTGAAGGTTCTGGACATTCCTTCTATTGCAGCTCATGCTGTTTTCTGAAGGACTAACAATCCTCATTGTTCTCTCACTGAAAACACTGGCACAGTCCATAAATAGTCTCAGACCAAGAGACCCCAACAGGCTGAGACAAAAACTGAGCTCTACTTAGAGTCTGAGCCAGAAATCTGAGAAAACCCTGCACAGCAAAGCAACAGCACAAGCCGACTGTCAAGCTTCAAAAGCCTCAGAGGAGCAGTAAAGCTCTGCAGGGCTTGGCACCCAAACTTGTCTTTAAGTCACCTCAGCTCTAGCTGCCAGACAGTTTGGGTGTGTGAAAGATATCCCGAAGCTTTGGAAGCTGGCTGGCTGTTGTACCCTTGGCAGGATATAACCCATATGGCTAAGGCAACACAATGAACCATCAAGGTTTTCAAAGACAGAAGTTTTAGGCCTGCAGAACAGGCTGACTCAAAGGGGATTTCAGTGTCTCTAGTACAAAACTGAAGGTCTGAGGGAATAAGATCTTTTAATGGAGGACACAAAAACAGAATCCCTTTCAGAAAGATCTTATAGAGTTTCAATGAAACTGGTTGGTTGTGAAAACCATTATGAACATCTGAAATGGATGCTAGATGTACTTTATTCGTAGGGTAACTTGAACTAGCCTCAAGTGATCTGAAAGGAATTGTAAAACCTCTAGAATGGAGTTGTGAGAATGTGTCTAGACCTTGTCCTGTAAACTATATGGAAATTTGCTTCCATGTGCTCTTGTAAGGTTTTATGAGTGGCTGTTTCCAGGAAGCAGACAAGATGTGGAATATGTTCTGGGATAAGGACTGATTTGGTCCATCATGGGAATTACTGTTCTTCAAGTCCTGGTGATGCTGACCAAACTTGTGACATAAAAATTCCATGAGGGGACAGTAAACACCGGGGCTTCTACTAAGTGATGCCTGAGCAAGGGGAACCAAAATTGCCTTGGCAAGAATGCAGCAATGAACATTACTATGACTTTGCACACTGTAGCTTTCTGAAGAAATCTGAAAGTTAGTAAATGGAAGGGAAGACATAGAGAGGTCAGGACGGGGCCAGTGACAGACTACAGGATCCATTGCTGACTGTCCCTTTTGAGTTATTGAAGTGATTGCTAAGCCTGTCCACTAGACGGCTGGCTTTCCACAATGTGCATTTTAAACAGAGAGTGAAGAAAAGCGATTGCTCACTGCCATGCTCTCATGGCCTCTCTGCAAAGGTGGCAGGACGCAATTCCTCCTTGTTTACTGACGTATCATACTACAGACAAGTTCTCTTTCTGAACAGCTACCACTCCAGGAGGAAGGAGGCCATGAAATTCCTACTACACAAGAGCAACTACCCTCATCTCCAGGATGCTGATGTGTAGATAGACTCAGACAGAAGACAATGTCCCTTGGACCATCCTCCCTCAAAATGTTCCCCCACTCAGAGAAGCATTAATGGTTACTGTTGCCAAGGAGGTGGTAACACAAAGGATCATCCTACAGAGACCGTTGGGGATGTTACCTTAGATGAAGTCTGCAGAGCTAGATTATGTGTACTGATACAGATGACAGATCTGAAAGTATAGACCACTAAACATTGAGTATTCATTGCAGTTTCCTAATGTAAAAGCATAAGGGAGTAACTGTGATTATAAAAACATTATCAAAATTAGGACTCCAACAACCAAAGATTAGTGGAGTGTGTTTTTGTAAAAGTGTCTGGGTAGCAGCTAATGGACTGGATTTCTGCTTCGAGGGAATCCAACCATGCAAGTTTGCATGTGTGTGCCCATATGGCAAACATTAAAAGAAAATGCCTAAGTAGGCTGTAGACGTGATTTTTTTAAGGTTTACAGAAATATCTAAGGACAGTGAGAGATGTAGCAAGAGATTGCTGGTTGACAGTACAGACTATCTGGTTGTCGCAGCAGGCAGCCAATCATTTAAGTATGAGAAAACTCATATCACTTCGAGTCACGGATGGGATGTGACCACTGCGATGTACTTGATGAACACCAGACAGACTGTGGTAAGGCCAAAGGGAAGAGCCCTGAATTAAAAAAGATTAGCTCCTAACTAGAAGCAAAGAAACTTCCCAGATGCCATAGCAATTTTGATGTGGAGGCAGATATCCTGGAAGTCTATCACATTCAGTTGCTTGCTTTGAGGCAAGGCAAAACAATTTGCAATGCAAGCATTCTGAATGGTGTCTTCTGACAAAATAATTTAGGCTACTTAGATCTAGATTTCGCCTCAGGTCAGTGTTTTTTTTTTTTTTTTTTTTGGAACTAAAATGAATCTGGAAAAGATTCCAGATCTGCTGTGGCCTAGCAGAACCTCTTGGGGGGTCTCTTTTTTTTCTATGAGCTCAAGTACTACTATTTTTGCTGCTTTGAGAAGATGGATGTAATGCTGAAAGTGCCTATAACTGAGGGGGTGGTTGTTGGGAAAAGGGAATGGCATAGCCTCTGGACATTATTTAACATATTTATTTATTTATTCCAGTTTGGTGACCGGGGAGGTCCTCTGGACTCGAGAGTCCGTTTTCAGTGGAGGCCCGGGGAGAAAAGCTCCAGATAACAAGTTACAAATAATGTTTACATTGTTAAGCTGCGAAGGTTCGCATAAGTTACATAACATACATACTTTTTCACATTGCTAAGTTACTTATCAAGTTGAAATAACAAAAGAAAGATTCTTTTACATTGCATACAGTATGTAGTTGTAAAAAAGTTTTATAGCAGGACAGGTGGTAGATAGAGAAGGAATCCAATACTAAGTAGTTACAAAGATTACAAGTAGTTATGAAAAAGAGAAAGAAAGACATAAGAGTGAGCGGCTGGGAGGAAATTGGTTATAACTTATAGTAAGAATATGAGAGAGAGGTTTGAAGAGAAAGGAGTTTATCTAGGAGAGAAGGAAGGGGGGAGGTTGGGAGGTATGGTGTGAGGAGTGCAGTTACATGTTCTGTGAAGAAGCAGGTTGGAGTGTAGTAGTCTTTTGAAGGTGTTTAGGTTGTCACAAGCTCTCAGAGTGGAGGGCAGAGGATTCCATTTTTTAGCTAGGGTGAAGGAGAGTAGAAGCTGACCAGCAGGACACTTTGGTTTGTAGATGGAGATGAGGTTTTGGTGAGTGGATCTAAGGGGTCTTGGAGGGCTATAAGGTTGGAGGATATTAGATAAAGCAGGACAGCTGGTGGGTTGATATAGTAATTTGTGGGCTGAGACTAATTGGAGGAAGTCTAGTTGATTGGGGAGTTCTAGCCAGTTTATAGTTAGTAGGGAGGAGAAGTGGTGGGAGGAGGCTTTAGCATCAGTGGCAAATCTGGAGATTTTGTTGTAGCATATTTCTAGTCTGGAGGTAAGGGTGGAAGATAGATTAGTAAGCAGAGGAGCGCCATAAAGAAGGGATGGGAGAAGGTAAGTTGTGGCTAGGGTCAGTCTAGTAGAGGGAGAGAGGAAATGATAAAAACATCTTGAAAGTCAGTACTTGCAGCATTTTAATATTTCACATAGCTGCCAAAGGTACAACAATGAAATAGGCAGCACTGGTAAAGATATTACAAGACAGCAATATTAAAAGAAACCATTTGAAATGTCAGGATCCCCTAGAGCCAAGTCCCGAAACACAGAGACTGACGTGCAAAAAACAGACTTGCACATACCAAGTCTGTGGTGGCCAGTCCTCTGAATATTCCCTTTTCTCCGAGGTATGACAATTTTGGAGTTGGCATATATAAGTTGGGGGAGGGGGGTTGCCCCCTGCAAAAAAAAAAAAAAAATGTTTAAATCATAACACTACCTTTGAGATTTGCTCTTCTCCTGCAGATTCAGCCTTTTATTTATTTATTTTTTTTGACATGTTGCACTCTGTTACATGTGATGACTTTTCAATAGGGAGCCATACTAAAATGAAGGTGTTTAAGGTCAGGTTATCTCAGTCTGACATATGTAGGCAAATGCCTACAAAACATTCTTCAAGAAAAGCAGTCCAGGGTGAGAGAAATAAAACAGTACGAGTTAAACCTGTGTGCTGTCCAAGCATCTTGGCCAGCACGGCAAAAAACTGAATTTCAGCTGGATAACGTATGCACAAGGAGAGTAAATGCTGAAGGGATATAGGTGTGGCCCAACCATACAGCAGTACCTAAAATGATCAGTTTGCAAATCAGTGGTCCAGTTAAAAAAATGAGGTGTCACATAATAATGGGCAGCCACGCAATTCTTCTCTCAAAGGGGAAACAATGATTTTCGCTAACAGGGAGGCAAGTGAAAAACCTACAAATCTCGTTAAATGGCACTTGTTAATGCTAGCAACGAACCCATTTACAATAACTAGGAGGATGCCTGCCAGTCATCCAAGTTCACATTCTATACATTTAACAGCACCTGGAAATTAGTTTAAATGTCTCTGCTTAATTATCATTTTAATGCATAATATTTCTCACCAAAAATCAAGGCTGAACATTATGTAAAAGAAGCAATAGTCTGAAAATCCAAAACCAAGCTGCCAAATATTAGGATGTTGCTCCTCAAGCTGTAATAACACCACACTGATAAATGTATTTTGCAACTCAACTTCAACATAACTTCTGTACAGCCAAAGATTAAATCTCAGCACTGTGGCCCCAATGATTATTGTTAAAGGATATTATTACTGGTCCAGCAAACTGAACTGACTGGAGCCGTTACTGAATGGGGATTGAATTGTTCCACCACAGTTAAACCAGATGAATCCCAGATCTTGATATCATCTCCAGCGGAGGCTAATCGGATACTTTCCTGCATCATTTTACCTGCAAATGAAAAAAATTTCTTTTAAACGCAAACAATATTTTCCAGTAGCAAATTACTCCAACAGAAAAATATTAAAAGAAACGTTTTATATTTCTTTGTACTCTGTTGGTCAGGCAAAATACCAGTAAAAGCTGAAAGCAAAGGAGGCATTCACCACAGCAATGTAAAATGGAGCTACAATAGAAAATGTATTTACCTATTCAATCCCAACAGGTAGAGGAATGGATCCAAAACTGACCTTTTTCAGTTACAAACCAAAGAAAATGCATAGAATACTTATAAAGGTATAGCAATGCAATAACTTCGCAGAAAAGTTTAAAGCCAAGAAATTCTGGATTATTTAAGCTATGATGGGTCAGTATAAAAATCACACTTGCCATTTCTAAGCAAGCATGATTTCAGTTTGGCATAGACAGCGCTGCAACGTGGCATAAAACTAATTCAGTACAATACAACTCACCATTGCTCATAAAATATTTTACCAACCTAATAATACTCTAATACTTGCTAACCTCATTACCCCTTATAATAATCTGAATTCCCTACGCTCTTCAAGTAAACTACTTGCTAGCATAAGTAAGTCAAATAACTTGTCAGGCGACATCCTATTCTCCAATACTACTGGGAAACACTGGAACCTTCTACCTACCAATCTAACTCTACTACCTTCACTGTCACTCTAAGCAAAAACTCAAAATTCACCTAAAATCCCACTGGTTATGTCCCTGCACTAACCCTGATTAATCTACCACCTTTCCTATGTTTTATCTTCATACTGCCTATGGATACACAATCATACTCTACATACCCCACTGTATGCTAAAAACTGGTCATTGTAAAACTTATATAACCACAAGTGTTTGTGTTAACTAACAATGAACTTTAGTGTATCTCTCTTATCAAACGATCACATGACTGTTATATTACTTTATACTCACCTGCTTAGTATTGTACTTTTGAAAATCTTTCTTTTTATTCTAAATACCTCTTTTTATTCTAAATACCTCTTACTTTATTTGTTATTCAATTGTATATTACATTTTGTGCTATGTTGGAGCTTTTCTCCCCGGGCCTCTACTGAAAATGGAAATATATCCAGTTAGACTAGCCCGGTCAACAAATGTAAAATAAAAGAATAAAATAAATAAAATACTTCATTTCATTACAACAAACTACAGACAGGAAAGGCCTTATCATGAGTAGATAATCTGCAAAGATAAGGCAACATATAGATTGAGAGATGAAGGCAAAACAATAGAATATGGAATGTGCTGGTCACAGGCAGGCATTTGCCAGACGTTGGAACTACAGCTGACCAGTTATAATTTACAGCAGAAAGGAAAAGCTGTAGAAGAATGGTGAACCAGTACAAGCATCACTCAGCACAGAAAAGTGAATAATGGCCAAAAATGGCAGCACCTCAGTGTTGCACCAATAACAAACACATCACAATGAGATGATGCTGAAAAAAATCTCAAATTGTATTCCATAACAGTTGGGTAATAACTACAATAAAACATTTGATACAATAAAGCAAACCAGTTTCTGTTACTAAGACATAGGCAGCAGTGCTAGCCAGTATATGGCATCACTTCTTCTATCAAAACTACATCACTCTTGTCTCTTATTCAAGACTTCGACAGGTGTGCAATTGTGAGTAACTAGCTTTGAGAAAAAAAAAGGAAAGAAAATTAAAATGTAATTATGTCAGTTCTGCTTAAATATTTAAATGCACTTACTGTGACCTGAGTGAAGATACATTGTACTTTCATGCTCTGTTCAATCCAATTGCATTTTTTCAGTTTGTTCTGGGACTCGTCTAAAATTTTAATTAGCAGTTGTAGGAAGATTGTGTTTCTGCATTATTCAGCTCTACTTCCACAAGTACTGTAAGATATAGAGAAGCTCCTCCAACCATGCTGAACAAGAATATAACTGTTAGTTGTTTATCTGGAGCCAAGATTCTCCAAATCATGCATGCACTGTCAATATGACACAAGTACCAGTATGATTCCATCATCGTCCATGTAGTTGTAAATCACCTGAGATGTACCTCCCTGGATTACATGGAGCTTTCAGACTGTGTCTCAGGCTGGTATGAGCCTGGCACTGAGCAGCATATTACCATCACTGACAATGATGCCACAATATGAGTAAAAATGATTGATTTCAACAACTGGCAGTCTTTGTAGTGTCATTCTAATGGGATCCAATATTTGTCAGCTTGGGAGGACATGGTCAATAGACCATGTTACATTGCCAAGGATGGTCGGCACCTTTCCTTAATAGGCTTTCGAATACTGGCTAATGCTTTGTCCATCTTTATAGTGTCTTTTTAAGCAATGCCAAACAGATTAATCTAGAAATATAGGAAAATCAACTCAACAGAACCTCAAGGTGATACTGTTCAATATCAGGAGCCCAAATGAAAACTACCCTTTCTCCAAGCCCTCCTCACACTCAAGAATATAGACATCTGTGCAGACACCGAGACAGTTTAAAGCGGCAAAGAGTATCCCAGCAGTGCAAGGTTTCAATGCCTTCCACAGTTGTAGACCAGCAGCTGCACAGACAAAGGCTAAAGGTGGAGGTGTCTCAATATAAATCAATATCAAGCGTACTTCTAAGCTAAACAGGATGATAACCACAGACAAAATAGCATACCCTATACTAGCCAACTCTATGTCACCCTCTGTGTCCCAAAAGCTCACAATGCACACTTCGACCTACTGGAGACACTTACTATGCAACTTAACACCCTACGTATGGCAGACTTCAATTACCCCTCTATACATTATGAATCCTACATGGCCTCAAATCTTCAAGCACAGAGATTCTTGACTTTGTAAATACAAACACCCTTGATCAAATAGTGAATACGCTCACTAGAAGCTCCAAAATGCTGGACCACATACTCACAAATATGGGAGAATGCTGCACCCCCCCCCCCCAATGTCTCATCCTCCCTGGTAAGGTCTGACCACTAAGCTGTCTCCTTCAAAATCAAAATCAATTCTGTAACCCCATTAAATCCAGGAACAGGAATTATTCCAAGGCAAATTACCTATTAGTAAGTGACGGACAGTCAAAATTAAATGCCCCTCCAAACCTCAAGAACACAACAGCCTATGCTGAACTGCTCTCCGAAACTCTGTACAACCATTGTCCATGGCTGCACAGAGGCTACTGCACCTACCATAATTAAGACCAGAACTAGCTCCAAGAACAAACTGCCCTACTGGCATGCTAAATTAAGCAGGATATACAACAAAAGGGAAAAAAAATATGGCAAAAATCAGGAACGGGTAATTCCCATAAAGATAAAAACTCTATCATCAAAGTAAACAGGCAACCAAGAGGGCTAAATGGGTCAAGCAAAGCTATTTTTGAGGTTAAAATATCCGCCCAGGTGAAAAGATAACCATAAAGCCACATATATCTGTCAGAAAAGTACAGTTTTGTACCTACCATAAATGTAGATGTTCGAAGATCCACATTGCTGCAGTCCTTACACTTGGGTAGTCCGCTGTCCTCGGTCGGCCCGAATATCAAAGTATAAGGCTGACGTCGGTCAAGGCGCATTTGACTGACATCAGGACGTCAGGGTACAAATGCGCATGACCGACGTCATATCCTCAGTCTTTTCTTGCCCCAGATCTCAGAAGACCCTAAAAATAAAGGTCAAAACCAAAAGACAGCAAACAAACATCCAAGCACCCTTGCCCTAATAATATGTACAAAATATACACTATATACACAATATGTACAACTCAACCCACACAACCACCTCTAACTACAGAGGGGAAGGAGGGAGGTAATTGGACTGCAGCAATGTGGATCTTGAACATCTACATTTATGGTAGGTACAAAACTGTACTATGTTCTTCATCTCACATTGCTGCAGTCCTTACACTTGGGTAGAATCCCAAAGCAGAGGTATGGGAGGATGGCCAAACTATAAGGAAGCAGGAGCTGCCAAAATGCCCTGCAAAACAGCAGTGGCAAAACCAGCCCTGGATTTAGAGTAAAGTGGCAGGTGATAATGCCTAGAGAAAGTATGCACTGAACTCCAAGTAGCTGCCTCCAAAATATCCTTGGTTGCCACCCCCCTCAAAAAAGCTGTCCAAGTGGCAGTAGCTCTAGTGGAATGAGGCCTAATCCCGGCTGGAATCTCCTTGCCATGATGGGAATAACAGAAAGCAATGCAAAACCCAATCCACTTAGAAATAGTTTGTTTTGACACAGGCTTGCCCTGAGAACTCAAAGCAAAAGAAACAAATAACTGCTGAGACTGCCTGAACCCTTTAGTTCTGTCCAAATAATATCGCAACTGCCTGTGTACATCTAAAGTGTGCAAAATCTTTTCCCCTTTATTTTGGGGATTTGCATAAAAGTAGGCAAATGAATAGTTTGGTTTAAAGCCACACTAGAAACCACTTTAGGCATAAAGGAAGGATTAGTACGTAAAGATACCCTATCCTTATGGAAAATTAAGAAAGGCTCAACCGCCATAAGGGCCTGCAATTCAGAAACCCTTCTTGCAGAGGTAATTGCCAACAAAAAAGCAGTCTTCCATGATAAATATTTCAACTCAGAAGTAGCTGCAGGCTCAAAAGGTTGTAGAGTGAGTTTCTCCAACACAAAATTGAGATCCCAAGCAGGAGTAGGAGCTCTTCGTGGGGGTCTTATATTCTTTGCCCCTCTAAGAAATTGCTTGAACAAAGGATGAGAAAACAATGGTGGGTCACAATCATAGTGAGCGAAATTGCTGCAGCATGAACCTTAATAGAAGAGAAAGACAAACCTTTGTCCAGTAACTCAGTAAGATATTGAAGAGCCACACTCAAATTAGGCTCAGAAACATCAAAATCTTGCTGCACTCCAAAATAAAAATCTCTTCCATTTATCTGCGTACACTTTCCTTGTACTAGGCCTTCTAGCTTCCAAAATCACATTCAAAACTTGTTGTGGAAGTTGAGACCCTCTATGGTTCAAAACAGAATATGCCAGGCTGTTAGGTGAAGAGAGTGAAGTTTGACATTCAGCAAATGGCTGTCCTCCTGTGACAACAGGTGTGGAATCAAGGCAAAGGCCATGGAGGCTTCCGTACCAGACTTCTCAGTAATGGGTACCAGTGCTGTCGAGGCCAATCTGGAGCTATTAAAATCATCCTTGGCTTGTCCTGTCTGACCTTTAGAAGTACCTTTGGGAGGAGAGGCAGAGGTGGAAAGGCATACACATGAAGATTGCTCCAATTGAAAGAAAGAGCATCCACTTTCCAAGCTGTGGGATGAAACCTTTTTGTGCAAAACTTTGCCAGCTGATGGTTTAGTGGAGAAGCGAACAGATCTATGTCTGGAGTTCCCCATGACACTGTCAATTTCTGAAACACATGAGGATCCAATTTCCACTCGTGGGGATCCATAATTCGTCTGCTCAACACATCTGTGCTCCTGGCAGAAACCTTGCCTGAAGATTGAGCTGTAAACTGAGAGCAGTCTCCCACAAAATCATTGCTTGCCTGCATAGAGGATAAGAATGTGTTCCCCCTTGCTTGTTGATGTACCACATGACAGTTGTGTTGTCTGTTAGAATCAACACCTGCCCTGGAAGTAGTAAATCCTTGAAAGCTATTAATGCAAACTGGACTGCTAACATCTCCTTCAGGTTGATATGTAGATGTTGTAGTCTGGCAGGCCACTTGTCTTGTATCCACTTTCCATTTAGATGAGCTCCCCAAGCTTTGTCTGAGGCATCTGTCGTTAAAATCTGACTCGCCTCTGGCCGGGTCACAGAGAGTCCCTTGTTTAGGTGACATTCCTGAGCCCACCACAAAAATTCCTTTTGAATGCAAGGTATTATTTGAATGACAGTGTCTAGATCCTGGCAGTGCTGTGTCCATACATTTTGAGATACCATTGCAGCTTCCTCATATGCAGTTTGGCATTGGGAAGCACCAGAATACAAGATGCCATGAACCCTAAGGCTTGAAGGACTGTCCTTGCAGTCAGCCCGGACTGATGAGATAGCTGATGGAAGTAAAGGGATAGACTCTTTTGTTTGTCCGGGGTTAAAAGGCCATCTGGGATGCTGTATTCAGTCTCACACCCAGAAAGCACATGTCTTGAGAGGGTACTAGACTGGACTTTATTTCGTTCACAGAATACCCCAGGCATCTTAGCACTGCTATCACAAATTCCAAATGACGAAGAAGCTCTTCCCTTCCTTGAGCCAGAATCAGGCAGTCGTCCAAATAAGGATAGATCTGTATTCCTTTTAGCCTGAAGAAAGCTATCACTGGAGCCAGAACTTTCGTGAACACTCTGGGCGCAGTAGATAAGCCAAAGGGCAATGCAGAGAACTGATAGTGAGAAGTCCCAGTTCGAAAACGCAGATACTTCCTGCAACTTAGTCTGACAGGAACATGAAGGTAAGCCTCCTTGAGATCCAAAGTTACCATCCAATGATCTTTGCCCAGCAGAGGTAAAAGCTGCTGTAATGTCAACATTTTGAACTTGGGAATGTCCAGATAAGTGTTGAGGGTAGATAAATCCAAAATTGGTCTCCACGTGTTCCCCTTCTTTGGTACTAGGAAAAGGCGAGAATAAAATCCTAGGCCCACTTCTGGCATAGGGACCGGCTGTATGGCCCCTATTTGGAGTAACAGAGAAACTTGCTTGTGAGCCTCTATTCTTTGTTCAGGAGGAACGTCTGGCATGCCTTTGAAAGGAGGCAAGGTATGGAAATAAAACCTGTAACCGTGGTGTATGATATCCAATACCCATCTGTCTTGGGTAATTAAACTCCAATTTTCTTTGAAAAGTGCCAACCTTCCTCCCAAAGGTGCTGCCAGATGAGAAGGCTCTGGCAGCTGAAAAGGTAGGTCATTGGGTCTGTTTACGAAAGGACTGACCCCTGCCCTCACGGGAAGACTGTGCAGGAGAACTCCCTGTTCTAGGCCTGAAAGAGCCCTGAGCTCTAGCCCTACCACGTCTAGATCTACCCCTAGACTGGGAATCATAAGAAGGATACGTCCACCCCTTAGTAGGCCAATTTCTACTAAACTTTGGAGGCTGGACCTGCAAAAAAATCTTTAACAGTCTGCATAGACTTAGCCTTGTCTTCCATTTTCTTTAAAACTGCCTCAACAGGAGGACCAAACAACACGTCAGATTGTAAAGGAGCATCTAAAATCCTTGTTTTAACATGTTCAGATAAATTTTGATCCCTCAGCCAGGCGTGCCTGCGAAGAACTGACCCAGTGGCAGCCACCCTAGAAGAGGCCTGTACAGCATCAAAACCACATTGCAAAGAATGCTTACCCACCTGTTCAGAAACATGTACTAAATCTTGCAACTCTTTACAATCAATACCTTCTGCCAGAGCATCAACCTTAGACTTCAATTGTGAAAGGAGATAGTTTTGGTATTTCAACATGTGAAACTGGCAATTCAACGCCCTCATAGCAAGAGTGGAAGAAGTATAAACTTTCTTTCCCCATCTATCCAAGGCCCTGGCCTCTTTGTCTGCAGGAACCGGATTCTTTACAACAGAAGCCTTAACACCTTTAGGCCCCTGGCTAACAGTTTCTGGGTCTGCCCTAGGACTCTTAAAAGAAACTTATGAGCTTCAGGCACCCTGTAATACCTATCCGGTTTAACAGGAGCAGGAGGCAAAGAATCAGGATTAAGAGAAGCCTCTGTAAAACATCTTCCACTACATCCAAAACAGGAGGTATAGCCAAAGGCCTATGCTGGGGTAAAACAAAATTCCCTAAGCCTTTTCCTGGAATCAGAGAAGTCCTGACCTTCCCACTTAAAATGCTCCCTCATGGAATGAAGAGTTTCTGAAAAGAAAAATCCTCAGGAGGAGAAGCAGAAGGAGTAGAATCATCCACATCAGAATCAGAATAAGGAGAGTACTCCTGCAAGTCTTCAGCCGAAGACTCTGAAACATCTGAAGCCTGCTCAAAACTCCCTAACTCAGGCTCCACCCTAGGTCTCTTATCAGGAGGGGGCATAGAACCCCTAATCAAAGTAATCAAATCTTCTGCCATTTTAAGCATATGCTTCTTGGGCACAGTCCCTGAAGAACTAGGGGTAACACCAACTGAAGCTAAACCTGGCCTGCCCCTGGGAGAAGCCTTGGAAACAGAAGGAGAGGGCCTAACCACCCTAGGCAGGGAGGGGAGAATAGTAACCTGAGAAGCCCCATCAGCCTGGCCTGCCTCCTGAGAGGCCACATCCTGCAACAACAAAGTCTCTCCCTGGGAACCCAAAGAAACCTCCGGTGGAACCACCGGCTCCACCGACACCTCTAAAGAACCGACGTCCGGTACTGACGGTTCCTCTAGCCTAGGTTTAACAGCTTTGTCCTTGCGCTTCTTCGAAGAAGCGGGCGGAGCATCCGACGGCATTTTATAATTGCACCGCTTCCCGAAGACTAACCTGGCACAATCTAATCTCCTCTTGATAGTGCGCTTATTGAATCTAGCACAAGAGCGACACCCAACAACGTCGTGCTCAGGCCCTAAACAAGGAATACACAAAGTATGGTAGTCTCTATGCGGTATCTGTTTCCCACAAGAAATACAATTATTCACTTTTTCTGACATCCGGTAAACCACTGAGGCAAGAAAAAACTAAAATATTCCCCAACGGGGTACTTAGCCAACTTTGATTCGGTCTGAAACTCCGAAATCGAACAATTTCAGAACGCCAACCGGCACTTGCAACGCTGCTTCTGCATCGGACCATGCGGCAAAAAAGACTGAGGATATGACGTCGGTCATGCGCATTTGTACCCTGACGTCCTGATGTCAGTCAAATGCGCCTTGACCGACGTCAGCCTTATACTTTGATATTCGGGCCGACCGAGGACAGCGGACTACCCAAGTGTAAGGACTGCAGCAATGTGAGATGAAGAACATCCTCACAAGTAGCACACAGCAATGTGCTAACTGGTGGTTAATGCTGCCACATTCACAGAGCTTGGTGACATAGCAAAGCAGGTAACTGGGTGTAAGTGGGTGAATTCAGTTCCAACTGCACCCTCCTCTCACCCCAAACCACCCCCCATAATACCCCCTGAAACATAAACCCTCTAACTATAACTAGGGAGTAGGTACTGGCTGCATTCACTAAAGCCAAGAACACGGCCTCAGTGGGCCCCGATAACATCCCAGGATGCCTCCTAAATAGTAAAATAAGACGTATCAGGACCCCTGAAGTCATTACTTAACTATAGTCTTAAAACAGGCTTTGTGCCATGTGAATGGAGGACTCAACATCACCTCCTTTCATTAGGGAGAACATTCAATAGATAGTACAGTTGTGTAGAATCTTGCCATAACAGTAGGTGTCCTTCTCTTCATTGTTGCAGTATTCTTTACCTAAGGTATCTCTTGCCAAGGACAGACTAACATCCAGCCACAAAACCAAAGCCTTTGGTTCTTATAGGTGCTGTGCATCACACATATGGCCCCTACACAAAACGAAAGGCATTAAGGTGATGTACTAATGCACACACAGAAGTGAAAAAGCCCCAGGAGGAGCAGAATACCCTCAGGGACAACAGAATATGTGCATCCAGGAGGAAAAGGAAGAGCAACCCCTCAGCCAGAAGGACAACAAAAAATAGAGGGCAAGAGCTACAACAGAGGGGGTAGGAGGGAGGGACTGAATACTGCATCAGTGAAGAGAAAGACATTTACTGTTATGGTAAGATTTCACACAACTGTACTATGTCCTTCCATATCACTGTTGCAGTATTTTTTTTTTTTTACCTAAGGGAGAGTAAAAGTGCTCAAGAGGAAGCCTGGGAAAAGGAAGGCACAGAAGAGCCCTCTATAAACTTGTGGAGGATAGCCCTGGAAATAATGCCCAACTTGCAATGCTTAGTGAAAGTATGAACAGAGGACCAAGCAACAGCCTCAAGGATGGAATTAATATACAACCCCCTTGAAAAAGGCACCAGAAAAAGCAACTGCTCTACTAGAATGTGTCTTTACAGACAAGGAAAAACATTTACCACAAAAAGAAAAACAAAAGGAAATGGCTTTAGAAATCAAGGAAAAGGTAGCTTTAGACAAACCCAAAATCCTGGGATGAAAAGAAACAAAAAGCTGCTCAGATTTGCGAATAACTTTAGTTTTATCCAAATAATATATGAGCTGTCTATGGAAAGCCAAGGTGTGAAGAACCTTCTCATTAACTGACTGCAGAAAAGGAAAAAAGGGAAGAAGATGACTAGACTGATTAAGGGACAACTCATTGACCACCTTTGGGTATAAAAGAAGGATTCGTACGGAGAGATACCCTATCTCTGTGAAAAACTAAGAATGAAGGAATAGCTATGACAGCATGAAGCTGAGATACTCTCTTGGCTGAAGTGAGAGCCAAAAGAAGAACAATCATCTGTACAGTGTTGTAAGGAAGCTGAAGGAGCAGACTCGAAAGGAGTACAAAACTGAGGACCCAGGAAGGCAAAATAGGCTTCCTGTCAAGCCTAATATGAAGCATGCCTTTGAGAAATTGGTTGACCTCAAATCTAGAGGCCAGAGGAGAAGTCAAGGGTAGACGAGCAGGAACTACTGACAGGCGAGTTTTAACTGAAAAATGTGCACACTAAATATGGAGCAGATCACAGAAATAAGAGAGAACCAGAGGAACAGCCACATACAGAGGATCCTGAGGGCAAGAGAGGCACAAGACAGAAAATTGCTTCCATTAGGACATGCAGGATTTTCTGGTACTGAATTT
Organism: Protopterus annectens; assembly: GCF_019279795.1. NCBI lineage: Eukaryota > Metazoa > Chordata > Ceratodontiformes > Protopteridae > Protopterus > Protopterus annectens. Next base: position 310,894,649 of record NC_056745.1, on the reverse strand, counting down.
CCTAGCCTCCTACAGAACCCGAAACACATTATCATAAAAAAAAGATGTCTAACAGGGCTCAAAACCCTATCACCCACAGTATCAGCTGAAGAGTGGACAGATGAGTATGAACAAAAGATCCCTCATTTTGTGTGAAAAGATCCACCCACTGAGGTTACACTTGTGGAGATTGCCCCTGGTCAAATGAAAAGGAGGAGGAACCAATGCTGTCTGGGCCAAAAGGGAGTCGTTAGCAAGACTTTGGGAGGGTCCTTATCCACTTCCCAAGCCAGAGGACTTGGGGGTCAGGAATAGAACACAGGAAGCTGTTTGTTCACAGGGGAGGCGAAAAAGATTACAAAAGGAATACCCCACCAATGGGCAATACCCAAGAACACGTCTGTGACATACTCATTCATGAGACTGTATGCTGTACTTAGTCAAAGAGCATGCCACTAGATTGTGCTCCGAGGAAATGGTAAACCGCCTGAAGGGTCAGTTGACACTGGATAGCTACATCCCAGACCTGAAAAGCTAGTCTGCAAAGAAGGCAGGACCTTGTGCCACTGTGCTTGTTGGCATACCACATCACTGTGGTATTGTCTATAAAGATTTTGAGGGGCCCAGGATGACAGGTGATGAAAAGCTTGGACAGCCAGAAGCAGAGCCCTCATGTCTTTTACTTTGTTATGATCTGTCCTCTGATGAGGAGACCAGAGACCCTAAACCTTTAGCGGGCCAACAGAAGGTACCCCACCACCGGTCTGAAGTGTCTGTAAAAAGCTCCTAAGTGAGAAATGTAACTTGAAAAAGAAGTCCTAGATTGGGAGACAGCTGATGGATTCACCAGTGAAGCCTGAGCTTCAGACAAGGAAGAAAAGCCATCCAGAACTCCAGGGAGTGGCAATGTTGGAGCCACACTGATTTGAGGTGCCAGTAGTTTCCTCATATGAAGAATCATAAGGAACATGGGAATGGTGGAAGCTATGAACCCCAGAACTCAGATTCCCCAGCCATGACAAACACCAGAAGAAGTAGGGATGAGAAAAAAGTAATCGGACAGAAGAGCCTTGGGGAGAGGAATGGATGCCAACATGGGAAACATCTGAAGCCTGCATCTGAGGAAACCCCCTTTCATGAGACCAAAAATAATCTGGCATAAAAAAAAAAACCTTCCCTACCTGGAAGGAAGGTATAGCTTGAATGCTGCCCTGATCCAAAAGAAAAAGTGAAGAACCTCTGGAAGATGAGAAAGTTTTCCCTAGAAGATTGAAAAACACCTGAAAAGGGAGGGAGGGACTTCCAAATAAAATATCCCCGACAGATAACGGATAGAACCCAAGAGTCTGATATGATATGTAGCCAATCTGAAAGAGACAGGGAAAGGCGGAGGGACAATGAAACCTGGCTGAGGGAAGGGGAAAGCAAACCGTCCGATAGAACCAGACTTGTCCTGAAAAGAAAGTTTCTGGGAGGCAGTCGTCTGAGTAGACTTAGCATGAGGCACATGTCTAGAAAACTTCCTTCCATTAGGAAGAGGTTGAGATTGCCTGTGAACAAAGGCAGATGTAAGACAGTTCTTCTGAAACTTTAGAATAGGAGAAACAAAAATATCTTTCTTGCAAAGTTTTACCCTTGTCCTGGAGGAACTTTAAAAGGACAGCAGCAGCAGATCTAAAAAAGACTTTTGTTATCCAAAGGACAACCCAAAATATAGCCTTGATGTTATCAAGCAAAACCTGAAGACAAAGCAAAGAATAATGTTTCATAACTGAACCAAAGGCAGCAGCCGTGGAAGAGGGGAATCAGCTGCATCATAGCTGCATTTGACTGAATGGTGAGTGACCTGCAAAGTGCAGCCCAGCACAGAAAAGGCCAAAGTCTCCCCACCCAGAGTCAGGAAGGTCAGAAGCCTGAGAAAGGAGAGCCAAAACAAACCAGGTCATACAAGTCTGGTAGTTAATGGCCCTACAGGACGTAAACTTTCTTGCCCAATCTTTCCATGGTCCTACTATCCTTATTAGAAGGCAGCAGTTTGGTGGAAGACAACAACTTGGATGGCTTCTAAGAGGAGACTAAGACTACCAAAGGGTCAGCAGAAGGGCATTTATAAAGAAATTTGCAGTCCTCAGCTACCGTATAAAACCTATCTGGCTTTTCTGGTGCATAAGGCTGAGAGTCAGGGGCTACAGAAGCTGCAGAAAAGGTATCCAAAACAGCAGGAGGAACAGCACATGGTTTGGGAGACTCCATCTGTAGGAGCTCATACAATTTATTTATTTTTTTGAACATCAGAGACCAGGGAACAAACTCACTTAAAATAATCCACCATCTGGGCAATGGTGTCCCCAAAGGAGACCTCTTCCAAAGGAGAGTCGTGACTTAAGGAATCCTCCTCCACCTCTGAACAGCAGTTCAAGGGGGAAGGGAGCGGAAAAGAATAAACTAGGGATTCTTCCCCTGAATCCAGATCTTCATGTGAAGAATCAATTCCTTAGGCCTCTTTACTGGAGTGGAAGACCGGGGGAGCACCAACAGAGACCACCTGGGGTGGCTTCAAGCTATCAATGGACTGAATAAACGCCGACTGAAATCCTGCCATTCATGTCGGGGACCCTTCACAACAGGGAAAATGTGCTTTGTCTTTTGTTTCTTTTTATGTGGGACATCCACATGCAATGCCCTCTGAGGATCAGACCATGACGCAACACTACAATAGCTGTAGGACTTTCCTTCCTCACTAAAATCTAAAATAAAATTGTAAACGTCCATGTGCTTTCGCAGATCGCTTCATCAGACCTAACGTCCAACTACGGTAAGACATTAAGTGACTGTCTTTAGGAGTGATAAACAAGATTTTAATGAATGATCAGGTAAAATGGTCCCTTTTACTCTCAGTAATAGGCGTTATGGTGAAGCATTAGATTTAGCACTCTGGTTATGGATATGTGAGAGTTCAGTCCAGGGGCTCTGCCTAACCTGCCATTCGAGGTCTCACTTCTCCAAGTTTATTCGTTAGTCCTTGGAACTCCTCTTTTTCGATCCTGTCCTGATTAATGTCCATGGTATTCCCTGAGGTGCTTGCCTAAAGCATTGTTTGAATTTTGATATTTGATATCATGCAGATATTGGGATATTCTGGTTTGAATTTCAATGCTTAACAAATACAGGTGGTAAACATTAATGGGAAATTTTGCTGGTATGACTCTTACATGGCATCAATAGTAATAGTAAAACAGACATTAAACTTAGCATTTAATATTGGTTTGAATTTTGCATTAAAACTGACTTTCTAATTTGTTCAGTCTGTGTGTGGGCAGCTCATGTATACATACACACACACACATATATATATATATATATATATATATATATATATATATATATATATATATATATGTTAAATTTGTATGACGTTTCGTTATGTGTAACTTTGCAAGGGTATCATGAGAACGAAGAATGCCATATAAGCCAGGATCCTTAGAAATTCTCTTCCTGAACTTTGTTGTTTTGGTATCAAGCTGGGCAGACAGTTTGCCACATAGGATCTTGTCCTGGGGAATGAAAGCTTTTTGTTATAAAGAATCTATAAGAGTACTCAAAGAGGATCCTTGTTTGAGGAACAGTCTGTGACTTGTAAAGGTAAGATAAGACCTACCATCTGGAAAGCAGTTTATGCTGCTCTGCAAAACATTTTAGGCCTCTGCTGTAGATTTTGCCTGAATGACCAAATCGTCCAGGTAGTGGCAAATATGAATCCTTAGGATTTTACAACAGGCAATCAGAGGAGTTGAGCATTTGATGAAGACTGTAAGCAGTAGACAGACAAAATGATAAAGAACAAAATGCTGCCACAAAACAGGTATTTCCTGTCATAGTCTGCAATACAGACATGGAAGTACATGCCTTTTAGGTCTACAGTAACCATCTAAGTATCTTAGAAGATCATGGGAAGTTATTTTTTGTAGGTATGCATTTTAAATTTTGGTACACAGAGAAACTTGTTTAGCTTTGAAAGGTCTGATCAGCCTCCAGATGCCTTCTTTTCTTGGAACTAGAAAGATCCTCAAGTAGAAGCCTTTTGCCTCATAGGATCATTGGATCATAGAAAGTTACTAGGCTAATGGTCCTCAGGTCCTTATAAGCCTAGCCAAGAGTTTAGCCTATATTTGGACAAGTCAGCACCCGATGCCCCTGTCTGGTAGGGATACGGGTGGAATCCCAGGGGTGTATTTTCTGTTTCCCATCCAGTTATCCAGGTTATACTTAAAAAGGGGTAATGAGGTACTCTGCTTGGTGTGGAGAGGAAGTCTATTTTCATAGATGGGGGAGTCTCTGGTACACAAACTTTTCCGGCCAACAAGTCCTACTGATGTCACAGATCAGGTTGAGGTGGGTTACTTGCGTGGAGCCTGACTTGCGGATATGTAACCGTCCCATCAAGGCAGGGTCCATGGATGCCTTGGATACCAGAAAGAGGTCACCTCTGAGGAGTCTGCATGAAACTGAATAAATGGATAGGGCTTTTAGCCTGCCTGTGTATGGCAGACGCTTGAGGTCCTGGATTATCCCAGTGAGGAACCTCTGTGGTATCTCCAGCTGCTGCATGTGCTTTGTGAGGGACATGCTGAAAGGGGTATTGTACTCAATAATGGGCCTTATAAGGGAAGATTACAGGGATGTTATGACCTCCTTGTTTCTGGATGAGATACCCTTACATATGAAATGGGCCATGTAGAAAGCTTTCCGTACAACTGAAGCAACATGGTGGTCAAAAGTCAGGTTGCTATCAACCTGGGTGCCGCAAATCCCTCAAAACTGACTGTGTGCTTAGGATGTTGTTATTAATGTGATAATTTGTGGGGACGTCACTCTCCCCAAAGTTGATCATGATGCATTTTTTGGTATTCAGCTTGAGGCCATGTTTCTGGCACCAGTCATTTGTTTGGGTGAGACACTCTTGGAGGATGTCCACATCACTAGGGGGAATTGATAACAGTGCCCAGCTTGCAGTCATCTTCAAATCTGGTCAGCCACAGCCCACTGATTTTGGCCTGCACCTCAGAAAAGAATATCCCAAATAACAGAGGCCCAAAGACTGAACCCTGGGGTTCATTACAGGTCTACTGCTTGAGGTGACGACTTCTATTTTGACTAGGTGAGGTCTACCAGTGAGTCAGTTTGCTACCCATCTGGTAACATATGGAGTGATGCCTAGTTGAGAGAGCTTATCTATTTTGCCAGAGAGGGGAAAGGTGGGTGGTGTGCACAGTGTTCCCTCGTCTATGGCTTTGGTAACTATCTCAAAGAAGTCAACGAAATTTAACAGACACGACCTCCCCTTGATGAAGCCATGCTGTATGGGATAGTGTGTCTGAAGGTTGCCAATGTCAGTGTTAATGAGGTCTATGATAATCCGCTCCAATGGCCTTCTAGATCAGGCTGGTTAGGCTGATGGGTCTATAACTTCCCAGATCGGTGGATGCTCCACCTTTGTGCAAAGGAATGACAGTGGCTGCCCTCCAGTCAGCTGGCACAAAGATGGTACTCAGGCTTTGGTTGAATAGGGTGCCTAATGGTGCTGTAAGTTCCTGCAGAGTTCATGGAGGATGCAGCCTAGGATGTTATTGGGTCCCATACAGGCTGCATGTTTTGCCTTTGTGATAGCACTGATGACCTGTTCCCTAGATATAACGGGAAGAGGGCAGGTATTGGGGATGTCCTGATTTACTGATGGGGGGACAGAGGGGTGAAGCTTTCGCTGAATCTGCCAGCCAGCAAGTTTTCTATATCTAAGGGATTTGTATACATGGTGTCCTTGACCACCAGTTCTAAACAGATCTGGGTGCTTCCTTTGAGATTGTGGACATATCTGAAGAAGGCCTTTTGATTGTCCTAGTAGATGTGGCCAATTTGGACTCGAAGTTTGCTTTGCAGGATTTCACTAGTGCTCTTATTTGCTTGTTCCGACTAAGGAGAGATTGCCTCCAATTGGGTACCTGCTGCTTCTTGGTCCTGGACAACAATTTTTTCCTTTTGTTAATTGCAGATGTCCACCACACAGGTTTAGTCTTCCTTGTGGAGGATGATTTAGTCCTGTCAGGTATTCCCGATTCCATGCACCTATATAAACACTTGTATAGTGCTTTTGTGTAGTTTTGGATATTGGTGCCAGTTCCTAAAGAGCGGGAGGGGGCTGTGAAACTGTTTATACCATCCCTCAGGAGGTTGTAACCAGCTTTGGAGAAGTTTTTTTGTTTAACCCTAGCTAGAAGGGGTTGGGGGAGATGGTGACTTCGAAAGTGACCGCTTTACATTCTGATCTTACCAGGGAGAATGATACTGTAGGGATGCTGCAGTGGTTACTTATGTTGGTTAATACCAAGTCCAAGATATCATCACCTCTTGTGGAGGTATCGACTAGCTGTTCCAAGGCGTTTGCATTGACAAAAATCGAGGAATCTCTGGGCATTTGTGTTCTAGCATGAGTAGTTCTTCCAATCTATGCTTGGGTAGTTAAAGTCACCCAGGATCAGGGTAAAGGGCTGAATCTTGACAGATTCAAAGAGGTCCAGATAGGCAGATTGGGCATCTTGAGTCAGATTGGGGGGGGGGGTCAGCAGCTAGCTAGCTATGATCTGAATAGGGGTCTTTGTCAATGGTTAACTGCACCTGGAGTGTCTCCTGTGCGTCACACTGTTTGACCAGCCTTTAGCTGTGTATGTCTAATATATATTGAAATTCCACCTCCTTTGGCTTTACTCCCCACATAGACTATGACAGAGTCATAACAGTACCTGTTGTTGAGAGACTTGAGTGCGTATGTGATATGGTGGATTCTGGCACCTGACAGACAACTAACTGTGACTTTCTCTTTATCCAGTCTGGTGAGAGGCACATCTGTGTGTCTCACTTTGGAGTCTCCTGTGACTAATATGCTGGGTTTATGGTTGAGCATTAGTGGCTGTGAGACACAGGTGTATGGACTACGCATGGTATGTGGTGTGGAGGACAGTGGAGACCGCGTATGTTGTTGCCTCAGAGGTCTCCTTTGCTTGGGTATGTTTTTGTTGAGGACCTCCGCATACACGGGTGTGCGTTGTGTAGGTGTGGGTGGAGATTGAAGTGTAGTGATTGTGACAACAGCTTTCTCAGAGCCAGATATACTGGCTTGTGAGTGAGAGAACATATACTCTAGGTCCCTAATGTAATTGCATCTCTCACAAATTGTGTTCCTAGGTGGTAGTAGTAGGTGGTTGTTTGTGTACATGAGGAAGTTGCTACACTTCTCAGGATGCTCATATTAACCAGACTGGCAGAAGAAATTGTAGGAAACTGTCCATCCATATTTGTCAGAATCTGAGGAGGAAAGGCCATGGAGAGCTAAGGGGTAGGCCTAAATCCCAAGTGCTTAAACCAAAACCAAGATGCTTAGAATAAAACCTACAATTTAAACAGGCTATAAACAATCAGTAATAAATGCAAAAGAAAAGATGCAATTGAACACTTTAGAGAAAAAGCAGCAAGTAGCAGAAAAAGTAAAACAAAGTAATAGAGTAGGAGGAAGAAATACAAATACAGTAAAAGCAGCTGAATAAAGTGGGTTTTTTGTTTGTTTTTTAGTAAAGTGGAAAGGGTGAGAGGACTAACAGAAGATAATTCAAGGATGGGAAACTAAGGGGGTTGGGCCTTCCCAAATGATCTCTGTATTAGGTAGAATGAGCTAATGAGATGGGATGGGAGGAGTGGCCCAGATCAAATTTACAGTAGAGGCGAGCAACTGCAAAAGCCACCAACTTTAAGAATACAACAGCAGTAGGGCAAGAGGGTTGGAAAAAACAAAATTCAGTCAGTCAGAGGTCAGCAAATATATAAATGTAGACACATAAGTAAATGATTCAGTCAAGCAAATGAAAAACAGTGCAGTACTGTTAAGAATCACTAAACAGTTAGATAATGTGTAAAAATATACTTACATCAGCTCTGTATTTCCAGATTGTTTAAGAAGCACTCTCAATCAGGCACAATGGAGCTTCTAGCAAGATAAGCAGAAATTCAATCAACGGTAATACTTTTATACCAGCAAGATAAGAGACCCTTCCAAAGCCAAGCCTTGAGGCAATCAGATATCACAAAAGCTGTTTGACCACTGGTTCCACCCTGGAATGACTTTACCACAAACTCCCTGTTGCCCTGACTTGGAAGAACAGGCTAAATGGATCCTTACTGTATTAGTTTCCAGAGGATAGGGACACACTCCTGCTCTTTTGGTGGATTTGAGATGCCTAGAAAGGGTGGGATTTCTCTTAAAATGATGTAGTAGCCCATTTCCATGATGCTGAAGACCCACTGTTCCTTAGTTATGAGCCTCCATTGATGTAGGAAGGAGGAGTCTCTTCCAGCCAGAAATAAGGGAGGAAGGACTGGAACAGGTAGTGGGGTCTGAAGCTGAGGATAGTCATAACTGGTCTTTGGGAGGGTGGGCTCTTTAGAGCTTACTGATCTCTTTATTTGCTCTGGCTACCATCTCCTAGATTTTCTGGGTCTCTTAGCAAGGGAAAGCCTCCCTTGTCTTGTCTGGGAGAAGGCCATCGTTTGGAAGGGTAATTCCTATTACACCTTGGTGTAAGAGACCAGAAGAATTCCTTCACAGTTATTATTTGCTTTCCTTTGTTGTCTAGCTTCTCAAAAACCTTTGTAGCTTGGGTTCTGAAAAGTAATTCTATGTCTACAGAAGCATCCATTATTTCAGTCTTGACCTGGTCTAACAGGGGCAGAGTCTTGAGCCATGCATGTCTGCGAATGACAGAACCTGTTGCAGCTGTCTGTATGATGAATCCAAGGAGTCACAGCCACTCTTTAAGGAGTGTCTGGAAATAAGTAAAGGTTTTCTTGCTATTTCCTGAACTTCCTTTGATAAGGGTCTTTGTCACCAACAGTCTCTGTCTTAGACAGAATTTTGTCTTGTAAGGATTCAAGGTACTTTTAATATATGAAATTGGCAATTTAGTGCTCTCACTGAAAGTGTAGCAGCAGTATAAGCTTTTTTTGCAGATCTGTCTAATAGTCTATTTTCCCTATTATTGGGTAGGGGGATAGCTACTTGGACCCTTGGGTACACCTTTGGTGGTGTCAGAAGACTACAGAGGGGTCAATTTTAGGATTCTTTTAGAGGTGTTTGTGAGAGTCAAGCACTCTGTAAAATGTATCAGGCTTCACAGAAGCAGGTGGGAGAAAAATCAAGGTACAAAGAAATGTCCTCAAAGACTTCATTGAGCACAACACATACACAGCAGGGATAGCCAGAGGCCAGGGTGAAGGTAAATTCAGTAATTCCCTGCAATGGGTCTGAGCTTCTTGAGAATGATTTGCTTTCCCAGCTGTAGGGCTCCTTCATTCTATGAAAGGTATCCCCGAAAGAATCATCCTCTGGGAGACAGGCAAGAGAGAGGGTTTCATCCAAATACGAGTCAGGGTAAGGTTGGGGTGGTAGGTGTAGGACAACTCCTCATTCTTCCTGAAAGGCAAACTCTATGCTTTTTTAAAGGAAGCTTCAGGGGCAGCAGTCGTAGTGTAGGAGGGCTCTCTGGAATTCATGAAGCCATGAACTCCTGTGCTATTTTTAATAGGTCTTGGGCTTGGACCCGAGTTAAAAGGGCACAGGTGTTAGTGCAGGAAAGAGGAAGGCTAATGCCTTACTTCCAGTTTAGGTGTCCACTTACAGATATGACCTGACAGTGCAGTCATCTGACTGTGACCTTGTTGTGGGATTCAGTAGCCAAGGTAGACAGGGTGTCATTACCCACAACTCAAACTTCAGAAGTTGAAGCCTGCTGAGCAACCTCAGACCCAACTAACTCAGGTGTTGAGGAAGAGGTGAATGTTAGGCCAGCTGCCTCCTGAGGGGTTGCAACAAAATGTTCTGACCTAGTAGTCACCAAACCAAAGCACTGCAAAAGATTGACCTAGCAGAATAGGCAGAAGTTTCTGTGATCACATCACAGTCTTTCCTTAATTTTTTTTTGTTTTATCTCTTTTTTTTTCTCTTCAGAATGACGCTGGCAGAATTTCTGGTTTGCGAGGACGCAGGGGGAAGCAGAAGATTAAGAAGACCCCAACGGAACCAAAACTAAGGACCTCCATATGAGAGGTTAAGATTTCGGCCCTGTATTTTACAGTCTTCACTCAGAACTTAGAATAGTTGGGACAATTGGAGATGTCATACTAAGGCCCCAAACAGAACAGACTACAATGAGTGAAAATCCTTATGTAGGATTTGCTTCCCACACCCCAAGCAATTGTTAATCTTTTTAAACAATAAAATTAAAAGCAGAAAAGCCTCATTGGGGTACTTAACTGAATATAAGGATGAAACTCTGGGGGGGGGGGGGGGGGCAGACCGATGGACTATGAGCATTTTGTGCATAAGATGCACTTCAGACTGCATAGCTAGAAAGACCTGAAGAAGGTGCCAACGGATGCCTTTCTTATACCCCAATGTCCAGATGCTGGTCATCAGACGTCCATTGGCTAGGGATGATGCAAAGACACTAATAAATGCACTGGTCATGGACTTCTGCATGGCAGGAAGATACAACAATCAGTACTGCAACACCAACTATAAAGCACATATGACAATGTGATCCAGACACACAAAAACTTAAACAATTGAAGTCTAGACAAATAGGAATGTGAGGATAAGCATCCTTTAAATCAAAGGCTGCAAGGAACTTGAGTGAGGAAGGAGTAGTAACAGGTTGTGAAGTGACATTTTAATTTGGGCACTATCACAAATAGAATACCAAAAGTAATGAAAATGCAAGAAAATAAAAACTCTTAATCAAAAAATGAAATCCTGCAATGGTGAGCAGTAGATGGAACTTCAGATAAACAAGGTGACTGATGAATCCAAAAATCAAATAATTCAGTTTAAATACACGACATAAGCCAAGCTTCAAGTAATTCATCTTTAACAGTTGAGCACTTTCATCTTTTACACACTTGGGACTTCATCGGAACTAACAATACATAAAAAAAAAAAAAAAAAAATGAATTATGTACGTACCATAATTTGGCATCTGTGTTATCCTATGTTACTGTTCATCACTCTCTTGGATCCAAGCCGGTAACTTTATAGACAGCTTCTAGGCTCAAGCTCCTCCCATTTCCATGATCCCCTGCTGCCCTCTAACCCCTTAGATCGAGTTTGCCCTAAACTAAAAAGCAGCTAAAGAAGACCTTGACCATCTGATAGGACCTCACCACATCCTCTAGATCCTACAAGACGGGGGACAGAGAGAGGGATAGTAAAGAATAGTGACATAGGATACCACAAATGCCAAGTTATGGTAAAGTACATAACTCTACCATCCATTTCGTTATTCCTTACTCTTGGGACAGAGTTCTCAGCTACCCAGAATCCTGAGTGTCCTAATGAAAGGACATGCCAAAGAACTGTGGAGCCAAAGGAAGCCCTGTTCCTGGAGACGTCAAGTTTGTAGTGACTAACAAAAATGTGAGAAGACCACCAGGTGGCTGCCGCACAAATGTCATCTATGGAATGACATGCAACATAAGCAGCTGACGTAGCCATTGACCTAGCGGAATGAGCTCTGATTAGACCTGGTAAGGATAAACCTTTGCATGAATAAGCAAAGGAAATGCACATCAAACTCCAATGAGAAATATTTATTCTGGACACAGACGGACTCTTCCTGTTCAGAGAAGATGCCACAAACAGCTGGTCAGACCTGCGGAAAATCTTTGTCCTTAGAAATGTAATTGTCTATGCACATCTTGCATATGCAAGAGATAATCCCCTTTGTTAGCAAAATTTGGGAAGAAAACTGGCAATTGGATTGACTGATTCAGATCTGCTTCTGTGGCAAGCTTAGGCATGAATTAAGGGTTATTTCGAAGGGCCAATCTGTAGATATGAAAAACCATGAAAGGCAGTTTTGACAGAAAGAGCCTGTAATTCGGAAACTCTTTTAGCCAAAGTTATGGCTATTAGAAAATCCATCTTAGATGACAAGAATTTGATATTGCATGTGGCAGCAGGCTCAAATGGACTCTGCATGAGAGATTGCATCAGAAAGGAAAAGTCCCAAGGAGGGGAAAGATCCTCGACAGAAAGTTGTAGCACTTTTAAAAAGCTTTACACAAGCAAGAGGAGAAGGTAGGTTTCTCACAAACATGGAAGTTGGAAACAGCTGCCAACTCCACTTTGACAGTCAAGAAGCTAGCTCCATCCTGAAACAGCTAAGACAAGAACAGCAAGATATCTGAAATGGAAGCCAAAGCTGGATCAAAATTGTGCTGCTTAGCCCAAATAGAAAACCTTTTCACTTTCTGGTGTAAATCTTCCTAGTGGGAGCCTTCTGAGAGGCCAAGATAATGTTCTTAATGGGAGAAGGTAGCCTGGGCTGATTCAGGATTACTGGAAATGGACAAACCATGCCATCAGATGAAGAGTCTGGAGGTTGGGAATCGGAGGCTGAGAGGGATGGGAAATCGGATCTGGAATGGGATCTAGTATCCAGGAGTGGTACTTCAAATGAGACCAAAGAAGAGGGAACCATACCTGCTGAGGCTAAAAGGTGATGATGAGGATCAAGCTGGCCTTCAGGTGACAAGCTTTCTGAAGGACTCTGGGAATGAGGCAAGGTAGGATAGGCATAAAGGAGACTGGGGGGGGGGCAATCATAGACCAGAGCATCCCTGGGGGACTCCCCGTCTGGGAGAAATCAGGGAGAAATACTGGCTGCGTTTGTGGTTGAGAGGGGACGCAAACAGATCACAGCTCGGGTGACCCCAGAGAAGAAAGATCTCTTTCGCCACCAAAGGATTCAAAGACCACTCGTGAGGGCTCAGGATTCCCTGCTAAGTCTGTCCGCCAGCAAGTTGGACTATCCAGGAATATACGTTGCAACAATAAAGCATCCCAAGGACATCGCCCATTTCCACATTCTCATGGCTTCACAAAAAAACAGATACGAATGTGTGCCCCCTTGCCTGTTGATGTCCCACACAAAAGCCATGGTGTCTGTGTGAACTGAAATGGTACTCAGAGGGAGGCAGTCCTGAAAATCTTGCAAAGTGAGGAGGGCGGCCCTCATTTCCAGGACGTTGATGTGCAGTTTGGTCTCTGCAGTGGACCACTTGCTTTTGACCGTTCTTCCCTGAAAATGCCCCCCACCACAGCAGGGAAGCATCCAAGGTCACTGTGGCACTGGGGGGAGGAAGAGAGAATGGTCTGCCTGCTGGGAGGTCGGGAGACTGGATCCACCAAAAGAGATGATGCCTGCACACTGAGGTGAGATGAACAGAGGTCATCATCGGATGAGACAGGGAAGACCACTGAATCAATAGAGTCCACTGTAGCACCCTCATGTAGAACCTGGCTTACGGCACCAGATGGACTGCTGTCGCCATGGACCCTAAGGCCCTGAGAATAAGATGGGGCTGGGAATGAGGCCATGGACCCTAAGGCCCTGAGAATAAGATGGGCCTGGGAATGAGGCAGATGGAGAACACATTGAACATGAAATCTGATGAGGTGTACCTGGCAAAGCAGAAGCCCTGCAATCTCAGACACAGTGTCGATCTGGATCCCAGTGAAATCCAGATTTTGGGATGGACTCAGGTTCAATTTGGGGAGATTCACTGTAATCCCTAACTGGATGAATAGTTGGAGCAGGTACTGAGAGGCACAGGCCAGAAGATGCTTCATGGGAGCTGTGAGGAGCCAATCGTCGAGGTATGGAAACACCTGGAATCCCTGCAGTCTCAGGTGGCAGAGACCACTGCCATGCACTTGGTGAACACCTGAGGCACTGTGGTGAGACCAAAGGGCAGGGTCCTTAACTGGTAGTGATTGACCCCTACTTGAAAGCGGACATACCTCCTGGAGCGTCTGTCTATTTTTATATTACAGCATGCATCCTGCAGATCTACAGAGCACATCCAATCATCCTTGTGCAACAGGGGCATTATGGACTGGACAGTGACCATCCGGAACTTGGATTTCTTGAGAGAGAGAGAGAGAGAGAGAGAGACTGAGCTTGCTGAGGGTACAGAGTTGGACACGGGTCCCTCATCTTCTTTGGCACCAAAAAGAAGTGAGAGTAAGTTCCGTATTTTCATTGTCCTGGGGAGACCTCTTGGATGGCTCTCTTTCGAAGAAGCCTGACCACTTCTTCCTGAGCTAGCTTCCACTGATGGGGTGGTGCATCGGGATTTATCTCCTAACCAGAGGAGGAGATTGAGAAAAGGGAACTGAATAACCCCTAGAAATAATGTTTAGCACACAATGATCTTTTGTAATACTTGCCCAGGCCAAAGGGTGCAAAGAAAAACGACCCCCGATTGCCTGCAGGGCAGGACAGTCGGACAGTGCTTCAGGAGCGATGTTGGGGCTTTTCAGAGAAAGGCTCCCTGGAGCCCTGATTTTGCAGACTCCCTCTGCCCCTGGGGCAGCGTCTACAGTTGAACCCTCTTCCGTGCGCTCTGGAGGAGGGCTCATCTTGAGCATCCTAGAAGGCAGACTGAGACTTGTGAATCCACATTTTATGGGCCCCACACTGTGTCTTGGAAAAGGAGTGTTGAGGGGTGGAAAACCTGATTTCCATAGCTGACAAGGTCTTGCCTTCCTTCTCTAACCGAAGTGTCAAAACATGGTAGAACCATCAAGGGGGCAATTGGTGAAGGATGCCTTAAAGGACTTGGCAAATACACAGGCACAGCCAGGTGTGATGCCGAATAGCGATGCCTTTGCCAGCCGCTTGAGAGGCCCCTTCCATAGCATTGGGAATCAGCTTTATCGATGAATTAGCCAGGGAAGAAAGTGTGGCTAGCTTGGGGGACACTTTACTTAGTTCCCCGGCAGGCAGTACCTCAAGAAAGGGACATGGTAAGCTCCTTCACCAGGTACCTTTGTAGCCGGGTGAAATATGCCAGGTAAAGTGCCTGGCTACAAAGGTATCTGGTCAAGGAGCAGGGAACTTTGTAGCTGGGTGAAATATGCCAGGTAGTTAAGCACCCACAGACTGAAAGTAACTGAGGCAAAAACCCGCTTTCCATGCCTGTCAATCACCATGGACTCACGGTTGAGGGGATGGACAGACATGCTCTGTTCCTCCAGCTCTACCTTGATGGCAGCAGCTACCACGATTGCATCGACTGTCACACTTTTTGACCAGAAATATTTGTCAGAAGGGGGACTGAGAAATTTGTCCACACATTTGGGAACAGGCTCCACAGTATCTGTCTCCTTCCATGCCCTGCTGGCAATGAGTTCTAATAGTTCATCTGCATGGGGGGGAACCCAGGAGGTAGATGGCACCGTCTCAAAAGTCTTCAGAAAGACGGGACGACAGGGGGAAACCACCCTTAAGCTTAAGGATTTCCAACATGTCCCCAAATGAAACGTCCTCAGGTGGAAATCTTGGGGACTCGTCTCCTTCACTGAGGTCCATATCCTCGGTGAGCGACTCAGCACGGCAGTCCAGGTGCCTCCTCTTACATCTGATTCTGAAGAAGTTATTATAAAGGACAAAACCTAGGTCAATTCATTTCATTTTATTTTATTTTGTTTATGTGTTGTTCAATAAATTCTTTTTGGCTTCGGACTACGGTTTTCCTTGGATTTTCTTAGTGTTCGTTTAGTTGGTTGGTCTCCTCTTACATGATCTCTTCCAGGGAACCTCCTCTTGGGGTGGCTCATAGGAGGATTCGGAATAGAAGGGGGAGCCCAATTGGAGCAACTCCCACCTGAAGGCTAGATCAAGAGAGCTGACCTGGGACAGGATAAGTGGGGAGGGGCTAGGACAGTCCCTGGAAGGCTGGGGAGGAAACTCTCCAGAGGAAAAGGTACTCTCTATAACCCAGAAGGCCAAAGGAGTAAATGATGCCATGTCTGCACCCCCAGCATGAAGGCCAGCCTGGGGAGATGGGCCAGAACTTCTGGGCCTCTACACAGTACCAGCCCCCAAGCTGTCAGTGGCCAAAGCACCAAGGGAAGTGACCTGTCTGAAAAAAAACAGGTCCGGAACCCCCACCCAAGGACTCCGGGGCAACAGCTCGGGCCCAGGACTCTGCCTGCCCAGAGAAAGGCAAAGCAGAAGTAGTCAGAGACTCAGACGGGGGTCCCCATCTCCATCCCCATGCGTTTCAGGGCCAGGAAATCAGAAACCAACCTGGTCAGATGAGGAGAAGTCAACAAGGGGATAGGAGATGGCCTCCTCACCAGATGGGCAGGGGTTGTGAGAAGCCCCCACTCAGTCTGAGCCTTGAGAAAGGACCTTATCATCCTGTCCATATCAGAAGGGAGTAAACTCCTGGAGGACCTAGCCAGGATGGATGCCTAGATCCAGAGGACCTCCCTTTCAAGGAACAACACCTGTTCTAAGGAGGTGGAAGGGGAGTTCCCCAAGCCAGAAACCAAGGGAGAATCCTCAATAACAATAGTGGAATCCAACACGGATCTTGGATCCAACCTCCTCAGATCCGAAGACAAGTTAGGATCTGAGCACTGGGATTCAACATGACCTGGATCCAAGGAAGCCAGATCCGTGGCTGGCCCCAATCCAGCCGGATCCAAGGGAGTAGTGGAGCTTGGGACCAAAGGACATCGGATCTGACAGGGTCGAGGCTGTAGTCAGATCCGAGGCATTAGAATCCGATAGCCTCACCTTTTTTTTGATGAGGAGGACCCCTGAGGCTGGGGGTCCTTATGTTTGTGCTCTGAAGAACCAGACTTGGCAGGGGACTGAACTAAGGGACCCCCTTGAGCCAATCCTTTCAAAAGGAGTTTGTTTCAGCACTCAACCAAAGCCCTGGGGTTGAATGCGGCACAAATGTTGCATTCAACCTCCAGGTGGTCGGCACTCAAACAAAGGCACTCTTCATGAGACTCGGACACAGGCATCTTCTGACCACACGAGGAGCACCTTTTAAAATCAACAGGCTTGTCAGACGTGTTGAGGCACTAAAACTACTCTAGCACAACTCTAATTTACAGCAGAAAACTACACTATAATAGAAATAAACGGCCACTAAATAAATGTTGCCAAAAACACAAACAGCAACAACAACAAGAATATAAAACAGGAGGGGAGGGACTAACTACCACTATGGATACAGGGGAGGGACTAACTACCACTACTGATACAGAAAAACTAATCTGTAACGAGAAACCCAAAACAGAAGAATATTGTAGAAAATAATACTATTTATCCCACAGGAACTCAAGCACAAGAATCCATGTCTGATGCTGACTGCGGCAAACAGGATCTGTGGGGTTAGAAGGCAGCAGGTGATCATGGGAGTGGGAGGAGCTTGAGCCTAGAGGCTGTCTGTAAAGTTGCCGGCTCGGATCTGATGTCAGATCCAAGACTCAATGAGTGAGGAATAGTGACACGGATAACAGGAGCTCCATCATTTAAATACTAAGCTCTCTTACTTTCATTGGTCAAAATCATCAAATTACATCAGAGAAAATTAGTACAAAACTCCCAATCAATGAGAAAAACACCCCTTAAGGAGATACACATATAAATATAAAATGTTGAAAAATCAAATTACGTTTAAAAATATAAAAATTTATGTATGATATACAACAGTTTAAAATGGATTATAAATTACTATAAAAACAGGCACATAAAAGGAAAAAGTTACCGAACGATGTAGCAATACAGAAAATTACTAACCATAAGGACATACCAATCAAAACCCTATATCTTAACTAAAAATAATTTTTCAAATCTAATTTATCAAATAGATATAATTGACAGTATTAAAAAAACTTGCAACATATTTTATCCAACATAAAAATTTTAAATGAATCAAAAAAAAAAAAACATCACAAAATTAAAACTGCCATTGATAATTGCAATCTAGCTGCCCTCATTTTAAACACTGGTCCAATGGAGACTTTTTCATTCACAATGGGTAGTGTACTCACTCTCCGCAACAGCTGCCACTGCAACTTTAGGTAATCTATTCTCCCACTGGCCTCCTTGTGGGCCTAAAGGTAGCTATTCAACCTACCACTCTCTCATATCCTAAGGTGTAAATAATGCATTTGTTTTAACTCTTTTTGTAATATCAAATAAGTATTCATAGATTTGTTTTCGGAGGGGCCTCTCCATTTTCCCAATGTAAAATGAGGTGCAAGCCTTGGCTAACACCTCAACTAAAGTAGTTATACTATTGCAAACCTTAAGTGGCTTGTTATGGGCTGCTAATAAAAGTTGATAAGCATTAGCTATGTATGTGTGGACACTGTTTGCAAACACCACATTTACAGGTGTCCAAACAATTAGCCCTTGTAACATCATTTTTATAAATTTCTTCTAGGTTTTTGCCTTTTATACGATTACTGGTGTATCAGAAAATATACTTTGTAGGTAATGAACTAAAAATAATACCTCTAATCAACTTAGAATCCTGATTATACTCCAAAACTAAAAGCTTTACTGAATTGCTCTGTATTCTCTTAGTAGTCCACCTTTTTTGAAAAATTCCGTACAAATTGCCACCACCCATCAAACCTCTCAACCTCTTAACTCAAGAAATCTGGACAAAGCCTGACATAATGGAAATACAGAGACCAAAAAAAAAAAAAAAAAAAAAAAAAATAGGGACATATTTTAAATACTGCTCTTATAAACTTTTTCTAACGGATATGAAGTCTGAACTCAGACGCATGACATTTACTAATTTCATTCCTCAGATCATCTCAGTGATTTGCCAGAAAACCAAAAATTTTATGAGGGACAGAATGAAATTTTGGGGAAAAAATCTGAACATTCTACGAAAATCTGGAAAGTTGAGAGGTATGCCACCCACAATGACATATTTAACGCCCCAAGCTTTTGTCACTTCATCCCTGACACCACTCAATCTTTAGGATAGCCCCTTTATAGAAATAAATCAGTGATAAATTCATTCTCCTTTAAAAAAGGATTAACATACTTGGAGGTTATACGAGCTGCACGAATAAATACAATATTCCTCTTCTGAGAGAGATGATGTTCATTTGTGAAGTGTAGATATGAGTTAGAAAAAGTAGCTTTATGAAATATTTTAGAAGTATACTTTTTAGTCTCCATGTTCTTACAAAAAGAGGCATTTAATTATTGAAGTTCATTTTCATGTACATAATAGGTAAAACTAAAAAAATGTAGTAGTATGTTTTATATAATTAAAAAAATATTCAACTGTTTAAATTATCCATAATACACATACATCATCTAATAAACTTGCATTCCCAAGTAAATGATACCAGGTTTGCAAAAACAGGGGCACAAGCTGCCCCCATAGCTATTCTACTGGTTTGCTTGAAAAGTGATCTTTCATTCCATAAACTCACTAATAAGTCTAAAAACTCTGTGTAAAAAAAACACAGTTAGGTAGGGCTTCCTCATACCACATACCCAGAGCTTGTGGAATTACCATAAACAAATCCAAATTACCATAAACAAATCCATGACGTCAATGGTAAAGTACAGTTGTGTACCTACCATAAATGTAGATGTTAGAGTGTATTCACTGTTGCAGTCATTACCTCTTGGGTTATCCTGCTGACAGGCTACCCTCAGTAGGCCAGAATTCCAAAGTCTAGGTCCGGCGTCGGTTGCTGTCGCCTCTTCCCTGACGTCAGTGCGCCAGGGGTATAAAAGATGCAGCCGACGCCATTTTCTTCAGTTTTTCTTGCCCAAGATGTCAGGTGCCCCCAAATTGGTAGGCTGAAAAATATGCCAATAAAAATGCATGCACAAAAATAACATTTTCTTCATCTACAAGCAAATACACCAAATAGGTTGTATAGGATAGAGAAGTGCAGATAAGTCCCAGCAAAGAAAAGGGGGATGGAGGGTGGGTAACATGGACTGCAACAGTGAATACACTCGAACATCTACATTTATGGTAGGTACACAACTGTGCTATGTTCATCGTGTTTCACTGTTGCAGTCATTACTTTTGGGCTGAATCCCAAAGCCGAGGATGGGTGGCTGGGCTAAAACAGGATTAGGAGAGGCTATGAGGCCCTGCAGAACTGCAGTGGCAAAGCCTGCTCTGGACTTAGAGTAAAGAGGTAAGTGGTAGTACTTTGTGAAGGTGTGCACTGAACTCCAACTTGCAGCCTCTAAGATATCTTTGGTTGGTACTCCTCTGAGGAAGGCTGCTGAAGTGGCTGCTTCTCTGGTGGAATGAGGCCTAATGCCCTTAGGCACTGATTTACCATGTTGAAAATAGCAGAAGCGGATGCAATAGCCTATCCATTTAGAAATAGTCTGTTTTGAGATAGCCTTTCCTTGTGATCCTGCAGCATATGACACTAAAAGTTGCTCAGTCTTTCTGAAAGCTTTAGTTCTGTCCAAGTAGAAGCGTAACTGCCTGTGTATGTCCAAAGAATACAGAATTTTCTCACCCTTGTTTTGTGGATTTGGATAAAAAGTAGGCAAGTGAATGGTTTCGTTGAGGGCCACAGTGGACACCTCCTTAGGCATAAATGTAGGGTTTGTCCTCAGAGAAACCCTGTCTGGATGAAATATGATGAAAGGTTCCACAGCCATTAGTGCTTGTAACTCCGAGACTCGCCTTGCAGAGGTTATTGCTAGGAGCAGAGCTGTTTTCCAGAATAAGAATTTTATATCTGATATTGATGCTGGCTCGAACATAATTGAGGTCCCAGGCCGGAATTGGTGCTCTCCTTGGAAGCCTAATGTTTTTGGCCCCTCTGAGGTACTGCCTTATTAAAGGATGAGAAAAGATAGGTGGTTCCGTATTGTAGTGGGCTGAAATGGCAGAGGCATGAATCTTAATTGATGAGAAAGAAAGGCCTTTGTTCAGCATCTCAGTTAGGTATTGTACAATCTGAGGGATATTTGGTACATACGCGTCAATGCCTTGTTCCTGGTTCCAAGCACAGAATCTCTTCCATTTTTCTGCATAAGATTTTCTGGTACGGAGATTTTCTGGTACTGGGCCTCCTGGCCTCCAAGATAACATCCATAACAGCTTTTGAAAGAGGAGTGTTCTGAATGGCTACATTATCTGCCATGCTGCCAGATTTAAGGTCCTGAGTTGGCTGTGCAGGATCCGATTGTTTTGTTGGGTCAGCAAGTGAGAAGTTTGAGGCAATATCCATGCTGGACCTTGAGACAAGCTCTTTAGGATTGGGTACCAATGCTGGCGTGGCCAATCTGATGCAATCAGTATCATGTTTGGCTTCTCTTGTCTGACCTTCAGGAGTACCCTGGGAAGGAGCGGCAGTGGGGGAAAAGCATATACTGTTAGATTTTGCCAGCTGAAGGATAGGGCGTCCACTTTCCATGCTTGCTTGTGGTGAATCCTTGTACAAAATCTCTGCAATTGGCAGTTGTGAGGGGAGGCAAATAGATCTATGTCTGGGCATCCCCATTTCCTTATTATCATGCTGAAGACTTGAGGATCCAGTTGCCATTCGTAGGGATCCATGAGGTTTCTGCTTAGTTCGTCTGCCAGAGTATTTGTTTTTCCTGGCAGGAATTGTGCTTGCAGGTGAACTTGAAAAGCCAATGCTGTGTCCCATAAGGTCATTGCTTGTCTGCAGAGGGGGTAGGGATGTGTACCTTCCTGCTTGTTTATGTACCACATGACCGTAGTGTTGTCTGTCTTTATCAGTAACTGTCCTGGGCGAAGCAGGTCCTTGAAAGCTGTCAGGGCATTCTGAACAGGTAGCATCTCTTTTTGATTGATGTGAAGATGCATCTGGTTTGCAGGCCATGTCCCCTGAATACATTTTCCTGCCATATGGGCCCCCCAGGCATAATCTGATGCATCCGCTGTCAGTGTGTGTCTGTCTGTCTGGGGGTAAACTGAATGGCAGACCCTTGTTGTGGTGACAGGCTTCTTGCCCACCATCAAAACTCCTGTTGCAGGCAGGGAATGAGTGCAATTACTGTCTCCAGGCTGTGGCAATGCTGAGTCCAAACACTTTTTAGATACCATTGTAGTTTCCTCATATGCAGTCTGGCATATGGAATTAGTAGAATGCAGGATGCCATGAAACCCAAGGCCTGCAGGATTTTCCTTGCAGATAACTGGGTTTTTGTTGCCAATTTCTTGAAGTAAGTAGTCAGTTGCTTTTGTTTGTCTGGCGTGAGATAAGCCATCTGGGCAATTGTATTTAAGCTTGCACCCAGGAATATTATCTCCTGAGAGGGCACTACTTTTTATTTATTTTCGTTTACTGTGTACCCTAGGCCAATCTTTTTACAAACGCCAGATGCTTTAGAAGAATGTCTTTGCTCTCTCCTTGAATTAGGCAGTCGTCCAAGTAGGGATATATTTGAATTGCTTTTTGTCTGCAAAACGCAATTACTGGTGCCAGGCATTTTGTGAAGACCCTGGGCGCAGTGGATAAGCCAAAGGGCTGTGCAGAGAATTGGTAATGCATTGAGCCAGCAAGATTGTCTGATTGGGACATGCAGGTATGCCTCTTTTAGGTCCAAAGTTACGAGCCAAGCCTTCTTGCCCAGCATGGGCAGTAGCTGCTGTAGAGTCAACATCTTGAATTTTGGAACTTCCAGAAACTTATTTAGTATAGACAGGTCTAGTATCAGTCTCCAGGTTTTGTCCCTTCTGGGTACTAGGAAAAGTCTGGAGTAAAACCCTTGCCCCTGCTCTTATTGTGGTACTTGGTGAATGGCCCTCATGTCCATGAGGGCTGTAATTTGTTTTTGTGCCTCTGCCCATTGATTGTGTGGCAGGTCTGGCATACCTTTTGACTTTGGTAGAGTGTGAAAATGGAACCTGTAGCCTTGGGACACTATGTTCAGGACCCATTTGTCTTGGGTAACTATTTTCCAATTTGATGAAAAAAGTGCTAGTTTTCCCCCTAAGGGGGCTGCCAAAAGAAAAGTGCTTGGATCTGGTAGAGGAAAGTCATTGGGACTGTTTCCTGTAAGGCTGTGATTTGTCTTCTCTGCTTCTGGAGTTAGGAGCACCCCATTGTTTAGGCCTGTATGAGCCTTGGGGCTGAGATCTGCCTCTGGGACACCTGTATCTGCCTCTTTGTGGTCTGTCTGACACTGGAAAGGACCAATTTTTAGAAGGCCAGTTCCTGCTAAACCTGGGTGGCTGTACCTGTAAGAAATCCTGGACTGTCTGCATGGATTTTGCTTTATCCTCAATTTTTTTCAACACTTCTTCTGCTTTAGTACCAAACAAAGTATCATGCTGTAATTGTGCATCTAATAATTTTGCTTTAACATGATCACGCAGATTCTGTTCCTTTAACCAAGCATGCCTTCTAATAACAGAACCTGCAACAGCGGCCCTGCACAAGGCCTCCAGTGAATCATAACCATATTGCAAAAGTATGCTTTCCCACTTGTTCAGCTGCATGCAATAAATCCTGCAATTCCTTGTTCTCTGAACATTCAGTATTTGTCATCAATTTCTGTTTAAGCAGTGACATTAAATATTGCTGATATTTAAGCATATGAAACTGACAATTTAAAGCCCTTACAGCCAGGGTAGCAGAAGTGTAGACTTTTGCCCCCATCTGTCTAGAGCCCTAGAATCCCTATCAGAGGGGACAGGGTTTTTTGCAGTGGAAGCTTTAACCCCTTTGGGACCCTGCAATATAGTTTCTGGGTCAGCAGCGGGGTTTTTATATAGGAATTTATGATAATCCGGGACCCTGTAGTATCTGTCTGGCTTAGCAGGTGCAGGGGGTAGAGAGTCAGGGGACAGGCCGGACTCTGAAAATACATCATCTACAATGTCTAGAACAGATGGAATAGCAAGGGGTCTGTGCTGAGGAAGTAGCAGAAAGTCTCTGAGCCTTTTCTTAGATTCAGTATAATCTTGGCTCTCCCAGTGGAAATGCTCCCTCATGGTATGCAGGGTTTCCCCAAAAGAATAATCCTCAGGAGGAGAGGCTGAAGGAATGGATTCTTCAGCGTCAGAATCCTCATAGGGAAGAATGGAGTAATCCTGTTCAGAAGAATAATCAGAGGAAATAGAAACCTGATCAGAAGAATCATACCCTGTCTCTTGCCTAGGCCTCTTATCAGGAGGGGGATGGGAACCCCTGATCAAAGTAATTAGGTCTTCGGCCATTTTGAGCATCTGTTTTTTTAGGCATGGAAGTCTGAGTAGGAGAATGCTGTACTTGTTTCTTTGTCTTTAGAGTTGCTTTAGTCTTTGTCTTTGAAGCTGAAGATGGCTTAATATATAGTTGTGTAGGTCTGAAAACACCCTCAGAAGCCGATGCCTGCTCAGCGGCTCCGGACCCATCTGAGGGAATGATTTCTGAGTGTCCAATACCTTGAGTATCCAGGGGCCCAGTCGGCTCCACGTGTGAGTCGGAAGCGGCCTGTGGCTCTGAGGTAGCGGGCGCCAGGGCTGTGAAAGTGCCTCACTGAGAACCGGTGACTGGCCTAGCAGAGGCCTCATCGTCGGTTTTGGACCTCGGATGCCTATCATTTTCCCTGTCCTTGCGTTTTTTGTAAACTCCGGTTGTCGGCTGGTCCGACAGCATTATATAATTAAATCTTCGGGCAAAGTAATGAAATGCAAAATCAAAACGACACTTAATAGTGTGTTGGTTAAATCTAGCACAAAACCGACATCTAGCAATGTTGTGATCAGGGCCTAGGCAAGGAATACAGTAAGAGTGAAAATCCTTATGAGGTATTTGCTTCCCACAAGAAATACAATTGTTAACTTTTTCTGACATCGGTCTGGAGCAAGAAAAAGTTTCTAACGGGTACTTGGCTTTAATGAAGACTTTGGTTCTGAAATTCGGATTTGAAAATCTCAGGAGTCGGCCGACCGGCACTTGCGAACTGCTTTTGCTTTGGACACCGCGCGGCAAGAAAGACTGAAGAAAATGGCGTCGGCTGCATCTTTTATACCCATGGCGCACTGACGTCAGGGAAGAGGCGACAGCAACAGATGCCGGACCTAGACTTTGGAATTCTGTCCGACTGAGGGTAGCCTGCCAGCAGGATAACCCAAGAGTAATGACTGCAACAGTGAAACACGAACATCAAATATTACATTCTCCTTAAATGCTATTAAATCTAAAAAGCCCAATGAATCCCTTCAAGATATTGTTTTGGTAAAAATTGTTTTAACTTTCTGTCAATGTATACTGCCAGTGGATAAGATTTGAACCATTAGCAGCTAGAATCAGAATATCTTTTTGGACCTTAGGAATACCATATTTGGCAGGAATGCAAGCTTTTTCAATTTTAAGAAATTAAAAAGTACCCCTATTATCTCCTATAACAATAAATCCTCTAATAACAGATCAATCTTGTGATATGCAATATGCATGTCAATATTGGAAACAGAGATACAAGTATCTCCTGCATATAAAGTGCTGATCATTTTACCAATAGTCTACCATATCCACAATCATCAGACCACCTGCCTTATCCAGTTTCATAATTCAAATAGTCCTATTATTGACTAGATCCTTAATTACATTTCTTTCCCTAGGATCTAAATTATAAAACATTTTTGTCTGTTTGCCAAAAAGAGAATTTCACGCACAACAAAGGTTTCAAAGTTTTGTAACACAGGATGTAAGGAAGAATTAAATAAACTTTTTTTTTTCTTAAACTCATTCACCCTTTGCATAGGGGACTGTGTGTTGAAAATAACAACCAAATTAATTTTCCATAAAAATAATTTAATGTCTGGCCAGTGTTAAAAGGTCATGAAGGTACAAGGAAAATGCACACTACTAAGTTTTATGTCACTACACTTACACACTTTATAATTATCCTGTTCACATACCACCCAATTAACAGTAATGGGGTGGCGAACCATCACAGGTGGGAAACTATCCATTATCTTTTTCTTCTTCCTCTCCCTCTTCTTACCCTTGGTGTATGTTGAGGTTCCACGTAAATCCCCCTGACCATGGTACTTGCCCTGCAGTCTATTTGAACATTGCAGAGGAGGAAATTCTAAAGGGTTATTCAAAGAGAAATTCTGTAGGTTTTCTTCATCTTCCATATAATTAGCATGGGTGTAATTAGATCTAATCAAATTTGTACTCCCTTCATCTAAATTAAGCTCTCGCTCACACTCAAATCCTCCTTGTTCTACACCAAACTTGTATAATTTTCTTCAAAAGGATATACTTGTTTCAGTTCATAAACCTTTCTATCCCTTTCAAGTTTAGACATTTTATACTTTTTAGAAACTAAACATTTCTCATTCACCTTCGCCAACTCAGTGTAATATCCATCCTGGTGATCCTCCAAAACAAACAATAAGTTTTTCTGAATCAAAAAATTCAATATAGAAGAAATCCATCAGCCGTGTATAATTTTGAATTATAGTTCTCATCAGTTCAAAACTCCATCTTTGACACATGTCCATCAATTCAGTACGGAACTACCTACCAAAAGTCCCTTAGGCACCTGTTTAAACATAGTACACTTTATAAGTACGGTATTTTAACAATTTTCCATGTCACTTGCTAATACTGTCCGCATAAGAGTCAGTCCAGGTACTACATCCTTCATTTTTAAAAGAAATGGCCACAGTCAGCCATGACATGAACTCTTCCTTTCTGTACTTATCGGAGCCTAAATGTGAAAAAAATCTGACAACTGATTTTGGTTCCTGGTGATTTCAGTCGCCAAGCTGACATATCAGTAGGTCAAAAAGATACTAATGTATCCAAGTTGAACATTTTCATTGCCATACCATTCACGAAGTAATGAGCCTCCTGACTGCAAGGCATACAAGAAGCTTCTGACACACTCGCTGACAAAATATGAATGGTTGGTTTGCCTACTCAGACTTTCTCAGTCAAATGGCTGAGTTCACCTTGAGTCCCCATGGTCACGGGACTGCTCTCCTCCCCTCGCCAAGTCCGCCAAATAGGAAGACATGAGGGACACCCCAATATCAAAACCAGAACACCAAAAGTGGTGAAAATGCTGGGCAATAAACATTCACAATCAAAAAACAAAATCCTGCAATAGTGAGCAGTAGCCGGAACTTCAAATAAACAAGGTGACTGATAAATCCACCATGAGAAACAGGCTTTGGAAAGAAAGATCCAAAACTGTTCTCCAAGTATTTTCATTCTTTGGTACTAAACAAACCCTTATGTGATGAACAGGGGAGAAACAACAGAGTTTGGTCTGGAGGATGAGGAATTCACCCCCTGGAAAGAAGTAATTTCCTCCCACTGCTTCATGTTGAATGATTATCCAAACCAATTTGTCTGAAACTATATTTTACAAAAGAGAAAAATGAAGATTCAGATTTCCTGAAAGAAAAAACTGTCTGCCAGGGTGGGGGAAGGACAAAGTTTCTTAAATAGTCATTTTGACTTACTGGACTGTCCTCTGTTTTGGTTTCCACGGTTCTTCTTGGGACCCCTTCGCCATTTGTCCTTAAATGTCTATTTACCTGTATTTTGTTGAGACTATTTATTGTCACTTACCAAAACTGGAAGAGAAGTTAGAGAATAACTTGGAAAAGGAGGGCTAAACATCCTTTCATCACACTTTTTCTTTTCTTCACCTCTGCAGCAGAAAGGCCAACAACTACATTTCTATCCAAAGAAGAATTTAAAATCTCATTTTTATTATCATCTGACAGGTTCTGATAATCTAGCCATGCAAACCTCTTCAAAACATTGCCAGTGGCCACAGCCCTTGAAGAAGTATCAACAGAGTCTTTCTCTTTAATGAGCTATGAAATGTTTGACTGAAAATGATTGGGTAGATTATAAGTGAGGTATAATGTTTGCAACTGGAAGTGTGTCTGTATGGTTTGTGATGTAAAATGCTTGCAACTAGAATTGTATCAGTGTGGTTTTTCATTTATATAAATGTACGATTACCTAGGTCGTAAATGATGGTTTAATAAAGAAGTTTTTTTTTTTTTTTAAACAAGTCTCTCTATCTCAGACACACACACACACACACACACACACACACACACACACACACACACACACACACACACACACACACACACACAGAGTGACTTGAAAGATAGAAAAAATTAAATTTAATGCAGATTTTTCCTCAACAAGAAGAAACTGCAGATAAAGTATTCCTTGTACTTTCACAGTTAGTCAGAACAAACCTTAAAATAAGAGCCTGACAATTCAAAATTCTGAAAATCAAAGTTACAGAAGCATGCAACTTTCCCATACCCATCAATAAATCTTCCCATCCTTATCAGAAAGAGTAGGATTGGAAATAACTAAGTGTATAGCAGCAGAATGATTAACTATAGCTACTGGATCACATTTGCAAAGAGTATACAAGATTGTGGGACTTTTTTTGTCATGTATATTTAGGGGCAAGCTGGTTGGCTGTCAGGAAAATTGCAAGCAACAACCACACACATTCTCCAAAGATGACAGAACAGGAGGAGTGGGTGCAAGTCCTGTAAATTCCTTCTGTAACAGCTGATTGGTTTTTCAGTCCCTCAGAAAATACTAAGTATTATCCCACAAAAAGTACTGGCACATTCTAGAAACAGTCTCAGAGAAAGACTCCACCCATCTCCACCCCCACATACATGGAGAGTGAGAAACTCCGCTAAGTTTGAATCAGAAATCTGAAGAGAAACCCCTGTATCTGTCCCTTTCCCAGCCCAACAAAGTAGTTTCTCCACAGGAAAAAAAATGATTTTCAGTTACTTTAAATAACCTTTAAATTGACAGGGGAAAAAAGCACTCTCATTTAGACAGTATGGTACAGTCTTGTGACAGCCCATTAAAACACAAACCCCAAGCTTTAAAATAACATTCCTGAAAAGGAAAGTACAATAAACAAATTACTGAATGGAAGGTGTCCCCACCAAAATGAACTTATTTGCCCAGCAAAGGAACAGCGAAAGGCAACAGTCGATCCTCGCAACCCTCACAGGAGCGTAACTCTTCTGTGGCAGTAAAGCTCTGAAGGGCTTGGCACCCAAACTTGCCTTTTAGACCGCTCAGCTCGAGCTGCTAGACCAGTGATGGTGAACCTATGACACACCATGACATTTTGTGCGACAGACCAGTGTTCACCAACACCAGAGTTGCCAAAGAAACTGAATGAACAAAGATACAAGAAATATGTGACCCTGCACTTATCTATTACAACTCAGCAACAAAAAAAGTCATTAATTGATGTTAATCAAATCAAATGCAGTATGTTCCATATTTTTTTCAGTTCAACTCAAAATTACTATTAAAAGTAGGGTAATTTTTGGTGCACTATTTTAAGCCCAATTATCATTGCGCTTATCGTTTTCTCTGTTGTCACAAATTTTTCCTTTAATTTTATAATACATAGCAGCACACATGATGGGACTGTATTTTTTTTTAAATAAATGAATATGTAAAGAATTGTTTCTCTTTTGTTCATGGGGGGGATTGAAACGCCAGCAGAGCTAAGATAGGCATTTTCCACATTTTTGACACACCGAGCCCAAAAGGTGCTAGACTGTTTGGGTGTGAGGAAGGAGCCCTGAAGCTTTGGAAGCTGTCAGTCTATTATATACTTGACAGGATACAACCCATATGGCTAAAGCTACTACAGCAGTGATCAATATGATGAACATCTAGGCAGGGCTGCCCCTACCCCTATTACTATTTGCAATGTACTTAGAGTTACTAGTGATACCAATACAAATATCACAAGTTAAAGGATATTGTTGGAAGGGACAACAAAGGAAAATACTGCTGTATGCAGATGACATTTTGTTAATGATGGGGAATTATAATGAAGATAAAGAGCCACTGTGGGAAATTACAGAACAATTTGGCAGAATGTCAGGATATAGAGGGAAATAGAAAACTCAGATTAGAAGAATTAATATAAGGAGACTGGGAAATGTAGAAGGGAAAACAGCAAGAGAGATTCACAAGTTCCAACTTAAATATTCAAAAATCTGGCCAACAAGTACAGTGCAAGAATTGCTTAAAAACACACATGGTAAAAAACAAGTACTTACTACAAAAATGAAGACCATTACCACCTGAGCTAGACTAGAGGACACAGTCATGTACCACATGTCTATGTATTACCACAAATAACATATCCAAGACAAATATCGCAGTGGCTCCCGGATAACAAGACATTTAAAAAAATGGAAACCGATGATGTCACAATATTTACAAGAAGTCTACCATCTGAGGGTAGAAAGGGAAGTGGTGACAATGCCAGGATACAAAGAATGGCTGGGAGTCCCAGACATACAAACACTACAAGCCTGTCCAGGAGCTATGCTGATAAGGTGCACAACTAATGAGGAGAGGCATGAAAAGTACAGTTTGAGTAAGTACACATGCTATAAACAATAGACGTTCGAATGATCACTGCTGCAGTATCCTAACCTAAATGGACTATATCCTACATAGGATATAACAGAAGGCCAGCTTCCAAAGCTTCAGAGCACCTTCCACACACCCAAACCATTAGTCATCTGGAGCTAAACTGACTAAAAAGACATTTGGGTCATCTGCTCTTCACAGCTTTCATGCCAACTGAGAGGGGGAAGCAGAATCCTGACAGGACATTAATAGGAGCAATAAATAAATGTCCACACACTGGTATAACAAACAAGTGGGAAGATGAGAGGAAGCTGCTACTGCAGCAGTGATCTACTGTTACGTTAACTTGTACAACTGTACTATGTTCTCCATATTTATCACCACTGAAGTAGCCTAAGCCACATGACTAGATTACAACAGTGCAGAACATCTGGGAGGTGGAAGGAGAAGGGTCCAGTAGCCCCTGGAGACTGGTCCTAGCAAAGCCAAACATGGACCTGAGCAAGGAATGTAGCTTGCAGTGCTTTGTAAAAGTATGCACAGGGAACCAAGTTGTTGCTTCTAGAATATTTCAAGTGTCTAACCCTTTCCAAAAAGAGCTGCCAAAGACTATGAAGCAGGTGTAGCCTACCCATTAGTTTCTAATGGAAATACTAACAATGTACAAATGCATAGCAATGTTAATAATGATGTTTTTGATGAACTTACTGATGACTTGCAACCCAGTGAAGACAACCACCCAAGTTCCATCCCTTTAGGTCAACCCCTAAGGAGATTGGAGAGGATCCAGAAACAAGGTTACACCCACCGGAGACAATCCAGTGTGGGTTTCCAGGGGGACTAACACCATTTACCCCAGAACTTTTCTGGGAGGGGGAGAGGGAGATGGGTGAATTGGCAACAGACAAGACAGGGCAAGTTTTAGACAGCAACAGTGAGATTTCCATTATTTCTAATGACCATCAGGACTTCAAAATTTAAAATTTAAGTAACATAGAAGTTACAAAAGATTGGGCGAACTTGTTTCAGAAGGGGTTAAATTTTGTACCCTATAAGAAATTCAACATGAAAAAAACAATCCTTGACATTATGCTTTATACTAGAAAGCTAAACCTGAGTGTCTATGTAAGTGAAACTGGGAATAGTTACCAGTTACCAGGTGGGTGCAAAAAAACAAGCACCTATAACTCCCCACTGCATCCCACTTTACAACTGTTCCAAGGCATTTGCACTAAGGAAATCAGGGATTTAAATAGGGTGAATGACAATAGTAAACTGTACAATTTAACTAAGGAGGAGACTATCCTTCTAGACAGTATTTCTAACAACAGACAGATCAGAGTCATGAAACCTGACAAGGGGGGGTGGTTTAGTAGTCATGGATCAGGAAAGGTACATTGACTGTATGCTAGAAGATCTTCTTGGTGACGGATATGCGCAAATATCACGCAATTAATTAAACATTGCATACAGTCATGTAGACATGGTGCTTTCTGATTTATTTCTTAACAACCCGATATCTGAAGAAGAACTGTTTTTTTTGCACACAGAAACATCCACGGATCCCAACGATATTTGGGATCCCAAAAATCCACAAGAACATCTTCCACCCACCATTAAGGCCCACAGTGGATGCGAAAGGTTCCAAAACTATTAGCATTGCCAAATGTTTGGACCACAAGTTAAAAAACTGTCTGAGTTCATTTTCCCATATTATAAAAGATTCTTGGGACGGTCTCAAAAAAATCAGACAAGAATTTTTGACAGTAACATTATTTTTTTAACTATTGACATCAAAGATTTATTCAATGTCATCCCACATTCGGAAGGCATTGCATTGTTCTATGATGTTTTGTGCCAACAGACCACAATCTCCCATACCAGGATTCTTACACTTAGGACTTTAATGGAATTAGTCCTGGAAAACAGTTTCCTGATTTTGAGGGACATCTTTTTAAGCAAAAATCAGGTATTGCTATGGGGGGCGGCCTGTGCACTAGTTTTTGCTAATATTGTCCTGACACAATGGGAATTGTCCCAAGTTTTCACATCTGAATGGATGACATACTGTTCATTCTATGGGCGGTACCTAGATGACATCCTTATTTTCTGGAGGGGGGACCAGGAGCAGTTGTCTGAATTCCTACTGTTTCTCAACTTCCAGTACTACCTTTCTGGAGTTTACCATGGTAACTCATATAGAATCTATTAGTTACCTGGATATACAGATTTCCAAGGATCTGGAGAACAACCAGTTGTATTCTAACATCTTCAGGAAACCCACATACTCAAACACCCTTCTTCATTTTGATAGCGGACATCCCCTTCATCAAAAAAGATCCAGACCAAAAATGCCTTCAGGACATGCGTTTATCAGCATACATATGATATAACTAAAGGCAACACCAAAAATGCCCTGGCAAAGCACATTAATACATTTCCAAACCATAATTTCAAGTTTATAATTCGGGAAAGGGTAGTAATGGATGAGAGGGGGACCCAGTGACTGGTTCCAGAACTTATGTGGCAACTCAGTTAATGCCACTACTAGCCCAGGTTTGAACGATATGGTGTCCCTCACCAGTTATTTAAAACTTAAAGCAGACTTTTTATTTTAATGACGTGTACACTATGACCTTGTTTTTCATTTCTATGTAAGTTTTTATAGCACTGATATTAATTATTGTTTGTTCCAAGCCATTTTGGGTTTTATTGGACATATTTTATTGTATATATTGCTTGTTGCACAGATTTATACATATGCTGTTCATATCCTCTCTAAAAACAGTTGATAGTTTTGTATTTTGTATTATACCTACAAGCTGGTATTTTTGTAATTTAGTGTTAGGGGACACATTTACCACATATATACATTTTTTACAGTGGTACTAAGTAATGGCTTATATTTTAATTTACTGGTAAAGAAACAATTCAGAAAACAAGGGAGTCTATATCTTTAAACATTTGTATACTTAATTATTCAATTGTATTTAATCAGTGGCTTAATTGTTGTATCTATAAAAGGATGGTCTTGCTGACTGTCTGGTATTCTGAAGAAGTCAATCCTAATATCTGACGAAAGCGCTTAATAAATTTTATTTATTCCTGTATCCTGCTCCATTTTCGTGCCTTTTGTTACTTGGTGTTTTTCTATAATATCCTTTCCAAAAAGCTGTAGATTAAGCCAAGGCCCTGGTAGTGTGTGTCTTGACCCCTGCCTGGAATAGTTTTGCTGTGGTGGGAACAATAAAAGGCAATAGCCTGAGATAACCATTTGCAAAAAGTCTGCTTGGACACAAGTTGTCCCCTCTTCTTAATGTCACAAGAAATGTGAACTGATCAGAAGTTCTGAAAATGTTTGTTCTGTCAAGACACACCTTGGATGTCCACAGATGGCTCTGCTACTGAAGTATCCTTTCTCCCTCATTTTTAGGTTCTGGGTAGAACACTGGGAAATGGATAGTTAGGCTTAAGGTAAACTCGGATACCATTTTAGGCATGAGAGAGGGATTACCACTCAAGGAAACTCTGCCTCTGTGGAAGTTGAGACATGGCTGGCCCACCATTAAGAACTTGCAACTCTGATATTCTTCTTGCAGAGGTCAAAGAAACCAGTAAATCTGTTTTCCATGTTAAGAACCTTAAGTTATCCAGATGAGCTGGTTCAAACGGAGCAAGTGTTACTTTCTTCAAAGCAAAATTAAGATCTCAAGGAGAAGCCACTAGTCTTGTTAGAGGTCTCTTATGCAATACCCCTTTTCAAGGCATTCTTATGTCAAAATGTTTTTGAATGGGGGGCGGGCATGGACAGACATGCTGAAATGGCTTACAAATGAACCTTGACAGAGGAGAAGGCCTGGCTGTAGCAAAGTAAGTAACACAAATATCGTAAAACTAAAGAAATACTTTTCCATTTGCTAATATATGATTTCCTAATAGCAGGCTGTCTTGCCTCCATTAGTGCCTGCTACATGTCCCTCTGCAAACAGGTGCCTAAAATTGTATTAAAACCCTATCATACAGTCAGTCAGTTGAAGTTGTTTTTCAGTCAGGATGAATCAAACACCCCTGTTCTTGTGTGAGCAGATACAATCTGTGAGGAAATCTGTGGCAATTGCCTCTGGCCAATTCCAAAACAAGAGAGAACCACTGTTGCCTGGGCCAGAACGAAATCATCACAAAATGATCTTCAGGAGTACCCTAGGCATCAGTGGAAAGGGCAGAAATGTAAACAGGAGCAATCCTGTCGAAGGACAAGAAAAGACATCTGTCTTCCAGGCCTTCTTGTTTGGAGCCCTGGAATAGTATTTTACCATCTGATTGTTTAGAGAGGAGGCAACTTGGTCTACCTGTGGTATTCTCCCCACTTTGGACAAGAAGGATGGGGTTGATCCATAAGGTAATTCTATCTTTGTGGAAGATCAAATATGGGGGATTTCTGAGACAGAGCCTAGAGCTCGGATGCTCATCTCACACATATAACAGCCACTAGAAAAGCAGTTTTCCAAGATAAAAATTTTAGGTTGGATCTAGATGATGGGTCAAATGGACACAGAGTTAAACCTTGCAGTAAAATTATTAAATTCTACGGGGGGTAGGATCCTTTACTAGGAGCCTAAGCAAAAAGGTACCTTTAAAGGAAAGCCTTGAACAATTTTCAGGAAGCCAAAGAGGAAGCATTTCATCTGAATAAAATTTAGATACTGCTGCCAAATGCACTTTGATAGTAGAGAAACTATCCCCTTCTTGAAAAATAGATATTAAAAACTCCATGACAGTGGGAATAGGGGCAATAAAGGGGTTTAATTCCCCCCTGGACTGACCAAATAGAGAATCTCTTCCATTTACAATTGTAGATCTCCCTGGTAGAGGGCCTTCTGGGACAACAGTAATATCTGTTGGACAGGGAAGGAAAGCCTGGGCTGTCTAACCATCAATGGAACTGGAGAAACTATGTGGTCAACTTGAGGCCTGCAATGTATTGGTGTGAGCCAGCCCCATGCAATGAGAGAGAAGGTCTGAACTGGGGTCTGGTTCAGAGTTGGATATCGAAGGTGAGATGAAAGAAAAGAAAACCACAAATGATGAGGCCAAAAAGGGGCAATTAGGATAAAGTACAGTTGTGTACACTTACCATAAATGTAGATGTTCGAATGTATTCACTGTTGCAGTCATCACATTTGGGTTATCTGCTTGCCGTAGCCCTCAAGTCGGCCAGATTAACAAAGTCTTGGGTCCTGTGTCGGTTGCTGTCCCTTCTTCCATGACATCAGGGGTATAAAATATGCAGCCGACGCCATTACATCAGTTTTTCTTGCCCCAGATGTCAGGTGCCCCCTAAAGGGAAGCAATTAAATCTATAAATATACAAGGTTATACCTCCAATAAAAAAGCAAATACGCCAAAAAGATTTTGAGCATAGTAAAGGAGAGTAGAGGTACAGCCAAAAGAAGAAAGGAGACTGGAGGGAGGGTAACCAGGACTGCAACAGTGAATACACTCGAACATCTACATTTATGGTAAGTATACACAACTGTACTATGTTCTTCATGTTTCACTGTTGCAGTCATCACATTTGGGTAGATTTCCAAAGCTAAGGATGGGAGGAGGAATTTAGATAGCATTAGGACCAGCTAGAAGGCCCTGCAAGACTGCAGTGGAAGCCAGCTCTGGATTTAGAGAAAGTTGGCAGATGGTAATGCTTGGTGAAAGTATGTACAGAACTCCAGGTGGCAGCTTCTAGGATGTCCCTGGTAGGGACGCCTCTGAGAAAGGCTGTAGAGTTAGATGCAGCCCTGGTTGAGTGGGGTCTGATCCCCTGTGGGATAGGTTTTCCATGGTGCTTGTAGCAGAAATGAATGCAATGGCATATCCATTTGGAAATGGTTTGTCTGAAATAGCCTTCTCCTCTGCCCCTGCAGCAAATGCCATCAGCAGTTGGTCAGATTTCATTTGAGGTTTAGTCCTGTCCAAGTAGAATCTAAGTTGTCTGTGCACATCTAAGGAGTGCAGTATCCATTCCCTTTTGATCTGTAGATTAGGAAAGAAGGTTGGCAAATGAATGGACTGATTAAGGGCCACAATGGATACCATCTTGGGCATGAAGGAGGGATTGGTCCTGAGGGACACCCTGTCCACTGCCATGAGGGCCTGTAATTCAGATACCCTTCTTGAAGTGATTGCCAAAAGGAAAGCTGTTTTCCAAGAAAGAAATTTTAAGTCCGCAGTGGCAGCTGGCTCGAAAGGAGGAAGGGTGAGCTTTTCCAATACAAAGTTAAGGTCCCAGGCTAGAGTTGGAGCTCTCCTGGGTGGTCATAGATTTTTGGCCCTTCTGAGGAACTGCTTAAGCAGTGGATGAGAGAAGAGGGGAGGTTCTGTGTTATAATGAGCTGAAATGGCCGAGGCGTGAATTTTGATGGAAGAGAAAGACAGGCCCTTCTGAAGCATCTCAGTTAAGTATTGTAAAATCTGAGGTAAATTGGGCACTGGTGTGCTCATCCCTTGAGATTGGTTCTAGGCACAGAATCTTTTCCATTTTTCAGCATAAGATTTTCTAGTACTAGGCCTCCTTGCCTCTAAAATGATATGCATCATTGGTTTACTGAGGGATGGTAAAGGAGAGATTAGGTAATTAGCCAGGTTGCTAGGTTCATGTGTTTGAAGCAGAGGGTGCAGAATCTGATTCTCCTGCTGAGACAATACGGTAGGAGTCTGAGGTAGGTGCCATGGGGCCAGCAGTGACAACACACAAGAGGGGGTACCCAGTGTTGGCATGGCCAGTCTGGTGCAATCAAATTCATCCTTGGTTTGTCTTGTTTGATCTTTAGTAGTACTTTGGAGAGCAGAGGCAGAGGAGGAAAGGCATAAACTGATGGGTTTTTCCAGCTGAAGGACAGAGCATCCACTTTCCAAGCTTGTTTGTGGGGAGTCCTTGTGCAAAATTTGTCCAATTGATAGGTCTGGGGGGAGGCAAACAGGTCTATATCTGGGATTCCCCATTTGCTTGTCAACATGTTGACAATTCTTGGTTCCAGTTTCCACTCGTGTGGGTCCATGAGGTTTCTGCTTAGTTCGTCTGTCAGTGTATTGACTTTTCTGGCAGGAATTGAGCTTGTAGATGCACTTGGTAGCTCAGGGCTGTGTTCCACAATACCATGTCTAGTCTGCAGAGGGGGTAAGAATGTGTACCCCCTGCTTGTTCATGTACCACATAACAGTGGTGTTGTCCGCCTTTACCATTAATTGTCCTGGAAGAATGTGGTCTTTGAAGGCTGTCAAAACATTCTGTACAGCTAACATTTCTTTTTGATTGATATGCAGGTGCATTTGACTTGGGTTCCATTTGCCCTGAATGCATTTCCCTGCCAGGTGAGCCCCCCATGCATAATCTGATGCGTCTGTTGTTAGGGTTTGGACGACAGGGGGTGGTGTGAAT
Organism: Protopterus annectens; assembly: GCF_019279795.1. Lineage (NCBI taxonomy): Eukaryota > Metazoa > Chordata > Ceratodontiformes > Protopteridae > Protopterus > Protopterus annectens. The sequence continues at coordinate 310,856,934 of NC_056745.1, read as the reverse complement.
GTTAGTCCCTTGTTCTGGTGGCAGGTCTCTGCCTACCAAAGAAACTCTAGGCGTAGGCAAGGTATGATAGGAATCATTGCTTCTAGATCCTGAGAATGTTGACACGATAGGCTTTTTAGATACCATTGTAGTTTCCTCATATGCAGTCTTGCATATGGAATTAGAAGAATGCAGGAGGCCATGAACCCCAATAGTATATGCCTTGCAGATAGCAGGGTTTTTGTGACCACTTGTTTGAAGAAGGTTGTCAAATAAATTTGCTTCTCTGGAGTGAGGAAAGCCATCTGGGAAGCTGTATTCAAGCTTGCTACCAGGAATAAAATTTGTTGACAGGGTACCAGGTGTGATTTCTTTTCATTTATGGTGTACCCCAGACAAGTTAGCACCCTTTGTACAAAGGCCAGATGATTCAAATGTATGTCCTAGCTTTCTGACTGAATTAAACAATCGTCCAGGTATGGGTATATTTAAATATTTCTTTGCCTTTAAAATACAATGACTGGGGCTAGGCACTTTGTGAATACCCTGGGCACAGTAGATAAGCCAAAGGGCAGTGCAGATGATTGTAGCCTGCTTTGAAGCGTAGGTAACTTCTGCAAGATTCCCTGATTGGGATGTGCAGGTATGCTTCCTTTAGAGTGTGTTACCATCCAGGCATCTTTTCCTAGCACAGGAAGCAACTGGTGAAGAGTCAGCATCTTGAATTTTGGAATCATCAAAAAGGTGTTTAGAGTAGACAGGTCCAGAATAGGACGCCATGTACCAGGAAATTCTTGAGTAGAAACCTTGTCCTTTTTCCTCTTCTGGTACAGTTTGAATAGCCTTTATGTTTAAAGGAGAGAGTACTTGCTTTTGAGCCTCTGCCCACTGATATGGGGGTAGATCAGGCTAACCGTTTGGCGTTGGTAATGTGTGGAAGTAAAATCTGTATCCTTGGGACACTATATTAAAACCCATTTGTCCTGGGTAATGAGTTCCCAGTTTTTGGCCTGCAGACCAATCTTTCCCCTAAAGGAGCAGTCAGTTGAGAAGTGCTTGGAAGTTTTAAAATCAAGTCATTGAGACAGTTTTCCATAGGGGGGGGGGTCTTACTACTCCCAGATTTGGAAGTGGAAGCTCCCCACTGCTTAGTCTTGTGCATACCCTGGGATTGAAACCTGGGGTTTCTGCTGTGTCTGGGTTTGGATTGAGAAGGCCTGGAAGGGGCCGGAAAGGGCCAATTCTTAGAGGGCCAATGCCTACTAAATCTTGGAGGCTGATCTTGTAAGAAATCTTTAACAGTTTGCATAGATTTAGATTTATCTTCCATCTTTTTAAGAACTTCCTCAGCTTTGTTACCAAACAGGCGGTCCTGATTTGAGGAAGAATCCAACAGTTTAGCTTTAACATGATCAGGCAAAGATTGCTCCTTAAGCCAAGCATGCCTTCTGAGTACAGACCCAGTGACAGCAGCCCTTTAAGAGGCCTCTAATGAATCAAACTCACATTGCAAAGTATGTTTTCCAACCTGTTCAGCAGAATGCATTAAATCCTGTAATTCCTTATTTTCAGCACAGTCAGGAATCAACATAATTTTCTATGTAAGCAATCCAATAATATGTTGTTGACACTTCAACATATGAAACTGACAGTTTAAGGCCCTAATGGCCAAGGTTGCAGAAGTGTAAACCTTCTTACCCCATCTATCCAGCACCCTGGAGTCTCTATCAGAAGGGGTAGGATTTTTGGCAGTAGAAGCCTTAATGCCCTTGGGTCCCTGTGAAATAGTCTCTGGATCCGCAGTAGGATTTTTAAAAAGGAACTTGTGAGAATCAGGAACCCTGTAATATCTATCGGTCAGGTTTTCTGGGAGCAGGAGGCAAAGAATCAGGGGCCAAACTAGATTTGAAAAGGCATCATCAACAATGTCTAGTAGAGGAGGTATAGCGAAAGGCCCATGTTCAGGCAGGAGTAAGAAATCCCTGAGCCTCTTTTTCAAATCAGAAAAATCCTGGCTTTCCCAGTGGAAATGCTCCCTTAGAGTGTGCAAGGTTTCACCAAAAGACAAATCCTCTAGAGGGGAAGCAGAGGGAATAGAGTCCTCTGCATCAGAATCCTCATAAGTAGATAAGGGTAAATCCAGATCATCAGAAAAATCAGAATCCTGGTCAGAAGATTCATAAACAAATTCAGTTCTAGGTCTCTTAGAAGAGGAAGTTTGCTTCCCCTGATTAAAGTTATAAGGTCTTCAACCATTCTTATTTGTTTTTTAGGCATAGAGGCCTGAGCATGCGGCCTAGGCATCGGTTTTCTAGGCATGGTTCGAGGTTTAGGCCTTAAAGAAGGAGGCGTCTGTTTAATATGCAAGCCGTAGGCCTGAATACACCCTCAGAAGCTGGTGCCTGCACAGCGGCTCCATACCCATCTAGGTAGAGACATCCGCAGGTTCCACAGTTGAAGCATCTTGCGGCATACCAGACTCCGAATGGGTCTCAGTAGAGGTCTGCGAATCAGAAGTAGCTGGTATCGGGGGCTGCAAAAGCACCTGAACTGGCGACTGGCTTAGCAGAAGCGTCATTGGCAGCTTTGAACCCAGGTGGCCTCTGTCTTTATCTTTGCGTTTTTTCAGAATGCCGGTAGTCGGGTGGCTTACCGATGACATTTCTGGATAATTGAACCGAGAACCGAAATATTTAGAGGCGAAAATATACTGACGACGGACAGTGCGTTGATTAAATAAGGCACAAAACCGACAGCAAGGTATGTCATGGTCAGGGCCTAAGCAAGGAATACAATACGAATGAAAATCTTTGTGAGGTATTTGCTTACCACAAGAAATGCAATTAACTTTTACTGACATCGGTAAGGAGCAAGAAAAAAAAGTTTCCCCAAGAAAAAAAAGTTTCCCCAATGGGGTACTTAGCTTTAGTTGAAGACTTCGGTTCTGAAACTCGAAAACGAAAATTTCAGCAGTCAGCCGACTGCCACTTGCGAACTGCTTCTGCTTCGGGCACTGCACGGCAAGAAAGACTGATGTAATGGCATTGGTTGCATGTTTTATACCCCTGATGACCTGATATCATGGAAGAATGGACAGCAACCAACGCAGGACCCAAGACTTTGTTAATCAGGCCGACTGAGGGCTACTGCAAGCAGATAACCCAAATGTGATGACTGCAACAGTGAAACACGAAGAACATCTGTGCTCTTCAACCAAAAGTACAGTTGTGTACACTTACCATAAATGTAGATGTTAGAGTGTATTCACTGTTGCAGTCATCACATTTGGGTTATCTGCCTGCAGGTAGCCCTCAGCCAGCCTGAATTCCAGAGTCTTGGATTCCTGCGTCGGATGCGGTCTCTTCTTCCATGACGTCAGGGGTATAAAACATGCAGATGACGCTATTACATCAGTTTTCCTTGCCCATGATGTCAGGTGCCCCCACAAAGGGGAGCAATTATATATTATGGTACACCTCCATCAAAAAGCAAATACACCAGAAAACTACACCAAACAAGAAGGAAAGGTAGAGCAGACATAGAAGTCAGGGGGCTGGAGGGAGGGTAACCAGGACTGCAACAGTGAATACACACGGACATCTACATTTATGGTAAGTGTACACAACTGTACTATGTTCTTCATGTTTCACTGTTGCAGTCATCACATTTGGGTTGATTCCCAAAGCTAAGGAAGGGAGGAGGAAGTTAGACAGCATTAGGGCCAGCTATTAAGCCCTGCAAGACTGCAGTCGGAAAACCAGCTCTGGATTTAGAAAAAACAGGCATGTGGTAATACTTGGTGAAGGTATGTACAGAGCTCCAGGTAGCAACGTCTAGGATATTCCTACTAGGGACTCCTCTGAGAAAGGCTGTAGAGGTAGCTGCAGCCCTGGTGGAATGTCATCTTATCCCCTGTGGGGTAGGTTTTCCATGGTGCTTGTAGCAGAAGTGAATGCAATGGGCTATCCATTTAAAAATGGTTTGCTTTGAAATGGCCTTCCCCTCTGCCGCTGCAGCAAAGCCAACTAGCAGCTGTTCAGATTTTCTGAGAGGCTTAGTCCTGCCCAAATAAAATCTAAGTTGTCCGTGCACATCCAGAGTGTGCTGTATTTGTTCGCCTTTGTTTTGTGGATTAGGGAAAAAGTAGGCAAATGAATGGACTGATTTAGGACCACACCAGACACCACCTTGGGCATAAAGGAAGGACTGGTCCTGAGGGAAACCCTGCCTGCATGGAAGATAATGAAGGGCTCCACTGCCATGAGGGCCTGTAATTCAGACACTCTTCTTGCTGAAGTGATGGCTAGAAGGAAGGCTGTTTTCCAAGAAAGTAATTTCAACTCTGCAGTTGCAGCTGGCTCAAAGGGAAGGAGAGTGAGCTTTTCCAATACAAAGTTAAGGTCCCAGGCTGGAGCAGGGGGTCTTAAATTTTTGGCACCTCTAAGGACCTGATTTTAGCAGGGGGTGAGAGAAGAGGGGTGGCTCAATGTGCTGAAATGGCAGAGGCATGAATTTTAATTGACGAGAAGGATAGGCTCTTGTGGAGCATTTCTGTTAAGTACTGAAGAATATGAGGTAAGCTGGGCACTGTTGTCCCCAGCCCCCGAGTCTGGCTCCAGTAACAGTATCTTCCACTTTTCAGCATAGGATTTTCTAGTACTTGGCCTCCTTGCATCCAGAATGACATCTAGCACCTGCATACTGAGGGATGCTACTGGAGAGCTCAAGGAATTAGCCAGGCTGCAAGGTTCAGGGTTTGAAGCTAAGGGTGCAGAATCTGGCCCGCCAGCTGGAACAGCAGTGAAGGGGTCTGAGGCAGGTGCCATGGTTCCAGCAGTGTCATACTGCGCAAGATGGGGTACCAGTGCTGGCGTGGCCAGTCTGGTGCAATCAGTATTGTCCTTGGCTTGTCCTGTTTGATCTTTGGCAGAACCTTCGAGAGGAGAGGCAGAGGGGGAAAGGAAAAAATGAGAGGCTTTCCCAGGTAAAGGACAGGGCATCCACTTTCCAAGATTGACTGTGGGAAGTCCTTACGCAGAATTTGTCCAACTGGTAGTTCTGAGGGGAGGCAAACAGGTCTACCTCTGGAGTCCCCCATTCATTCCTCAAGAGGTTGAATACTTTTGGTTCCAGTTTCCATTCGTGTGGGTCCATGAGATTTCTGCTTAGGTCGTCTGCCAGTGAATTTAGCTTGCCTGGCAGGAATTGAGCTTGTAGCTGCACTTGATAGCTCAAGGCTGTGTTCCACAGAGTCATGGCTAGTCTGCAGAGAGGGTACGAGTGGGTCCCCCCTGCTTATGTACAACTGTGGTGTTATCTGTCTTTACCAATAGTTGTCCTGGAAGAATGTGGTCTTTGAAGGCTGTCAGGGAATTCTGTACAGTTAACATTTCTTTTTGGTTGATATGCAGGTGCACCAGTCTCGGGTTCCTGAATGCATTGCCCTGCCAAGTGAGCAATGCATAGTCTGATATGTCTGTTGTTATGGCTTGGGCGGCAGGGGGGGTAGAGTGAAATGGAGCCCCTTGTTGTGGTAGCAGGCCTCTGTCCACCAAAGGAACTCTGTCTTTATAAAAGGAATGATAGGAATCATTGATTCCAGGTCCTGAGAATGTTGACACCATAGGCTTTTTAGATACCACTGTAGTTTCCTCGTATGCAGTCTTGCATATGGAATTAGTAGAATGCAAGAGGCCATGAACCCCAAGGCTTGCAGAATTTTCCTTGCAGATAGCTGGGTCTTTGTGGCCAATAGTTTGAAGTAGGTTGTCAAATAAACTTGTTTCTCTGTAGTGAGGAAAGCCATCTGGGAAGTTGTGTTCAAGCTTGCTCCCAGGAATACAATCTGTTGGCAGGGTACTAGGTGAGATTTCTTTTCGTTTATGGTGTACCCCAGTGAGGTTAGAAGTTTCTTTACCAATGCCAGATGTTTCAATAGCAAGTCCTGGCTTTCTGCCTGAATCAGACAATCGTCCACGTATGGGTATATTTGAATATTTCTCTGCCTGCCAAATGCAATGGCTAGAGCTAGACACTTTGTGAATACCATGGGCGCAGTAAATAAGCCAAAGGGAGGTACAGAGAACTGATGGTGCATGGAGCCTGCCCTGAAGCTTAGGTATTTCCTGCACTCTTCCCTTATTGGAATGTGTAGGTAAGCTTCCTTAAAGTCTAAGATTGCCACCCAGGCGTCTCTGCCTAGCATAGCAAGCAGCAGTTGAAGTGTTAGCATTTTGAAATTTGGGATTACCAGAAAGGTGTTTGGAATAGAAAGGTCCAGGATACGACACCAGGAGTGGTCTTTTCTGGGTACCAGGAAAAATCTTGAATAAAAACCTTGTCCCTTTTGTTCTGCTGGGTCAGGTTGAATAGCCCTGATACTTAGAAGAGAGAGAACCTGCTGTTGGGCCTCCGCCCACTGATTTGGGGGTAGGTCTGTCCAACCGTTTGGGGTTGGTAGGGTGTGGAAGTGGAATCTGTATCCTTGAGAAACTATATTCAAAACCCATTTGTCCTGGGTAATGAGTTCCCAGTTTTTTGCATGCAGGGCGAGCTTTCCTCCTAAGAGAGCAGGCAGTTGAGCAGGGCTTGGAAGGGTTAAGGTTAAGTCATTGTGCCATTTTTCTGTAGGGGGGTGGCTTACTGCTGCTTTGGAAGTGGGAGCCCCCCACTGCTTAGGCCTGTGCGTAGCCTGAGACTGTAACCTATGTGGTCTGCTTTTCCTGGGTTTGGACTGAGAAGGCCTGGAAGAGACTGGAAAGGAGCAATTCTTTGAAGGCCAATGCCTACTAAATCTAGGAGGTTGTACTTCTAGGAAATCTTTTAAAAGTTTGCATAGATTTAGCTTTTTCCTCCATCCTTTTGAGGACGACTTCTGCTTTGTTGCCAAACGGGCAGTATTGGTTTAAGGAAGCATCCAGTAATTTAGCTTTAACATGATCTGGCAAGTTTTACTCATTAAGCCAAGCATGCCTTCTAAGTACAGACCCAGAGACAGCAGCCCTGCAAGATGCTTATTATGAGTCAAAACCACATTGCAAAGTATGTTTACCAACTTGTTCTGCAGAATGCATTAAATCCTGTAATTCTTTGTGCTCAGCACAGTCAGGAATCAACATAATTTTCTGTTTAAGCAGTTCCATAATATGCTGCTGGTACTTTAAATGAAACTGGCAATTTAAAGCCCTAAAGACCAAAGTAGCAGAAGTGTATACCTTCTTACCCCATTTTCCAAGTCTCTAGAATCTTTATCAGAAGGGGTAGGATTTTTGGCAGTAGTAGCCTTAATGCCTTTTGGTCCTTGGGAAACTGTCTCTGGATCCGCAGTAGGATTCTTGAAGAGAAACTTGTGAGAGTAGAGTACTCTGTAATACCTGTCAGGTTTTCTGGGAGCTGGAGGTAAAGTGTCTGGGGAAAGACTAGATTCCAAGAAAGCATCATCTACAATGTCCAGAACAGGAGGGATAGCTAAACGCCTATGTTGAGGAAGGACTTTTTTGGAGTCAAGAGTAATCCTGGCTTTTCCAGCAGAAATGCTCCCCAAGACTGTGCAAGGTTTCACCAAAAGAAAAATCTTCTGGAGGGGAAGCAGAGGGAATGGAATCCTCTGCATCAGAATACTCATTGATAGATAAGGGCAAATCCTGGTAATCAAAAGGAACAGAAATATCAGATTCCTGATCAGAAGAATAAGAAAGACAGACAATCAGTTCTAGGTCTCAGAGGGGGAAGGCTGGCTTCCCCTAATTAAGGTAATAAGGTCTTCAGCCATTCTAAGCATTAGTTTTTAGGCATATGGGCCTGAGCATGCGGTTTGGATGTCGGTTTTCTAGGCGTGGTGCGAGTTTTAGGCCTGGATGAAGAAGATGGCGTCTGTTTAAAATGCAAGTCTGTACAAGTACCTGCACAGAGGCTCTGGACCCACCCAAGGTAGAGACATCCGCAGGTTCCATAGTCGAAGAAGCATCTTGCGGCATACCAGTAGAGGCCTGCAAATCTGAAGTAGTGGGTATCAGGGTCTGCAGAAGAGCATCACTGAGTACCGGCAGACTGGCGACTAACTTAACGGAAGCTTCGTCAGCAGTTTTGGACCTATGCAGTCTGTCTTTGTCTTTATCCTTACGTTTTTTCGGAAGATTGGTAGTCGGATGGCTTAATGAAGCCATTTTGGAGTACGGATACAGAATACCAAAATAATTTGCTTCAAAGATAAGCCCGACGACGAATAGTTCAGGGGTTGAACAAAACACAAAACCGACAGAGAGGGATGTCATGGTCTGGGCCTAAGCAGGGAATACAGTACAAATGAAAATCTTTATGAGGCATTTGCTTTCCACAGGTAAGGAATTGTTAACTTTTACTGACATCAGTTGGAGCACGAAAAAAGATCCCCAACGGGGTACTTATCTTTTTTTGAAGACTTCGGTTCTGAAATTCGAAAATGAAAATTTCGGGAGTCGGACGACCGGCACTTCCGAACTGCTTCCACTTCGTGCACCGCACGGCAAGAAAGACTGATGTAATGGCATACGCTGCACGTTTTATACCCCTGATGTCATGGAAGAAGAGACAGCATCCGACGCAGGAATCCAAGACTCTGATATTCAGGACAGCTGAGGGTTACCTGCAGGCAGATGACCCAAATGTGATGACTGCAACAGTGAAACACAAAGAACACCTGCCTTCTGCAAGAATATGGGAATAAAAGGTAATGGAGATAAGCATATAGGAGACTGGAGGGACAAATGTGGACCAGAGCATTTCTCGGTGACCCCCCAAGGAGGGATCAAGGCAAAGAACATGCTGTACTTGTTGCTACAGGGACAGGCCAACTGAATGCAGCAAAGCTGACTCAATCAATGAAAATCCTCTCCACCACTAACTGATTAAGAGACCATTCAAGAGGTATCAGAAGAGACATGCTGAGTTTGCTAGTACACCGATTTCCCTCGGATGTACACTGCTATAAGAAAGTGGTTGGAGGAGAGCGCTCACTGCCACTCTCTCACTGCCTCTCAACAAAGGTGACAAGATCAGGTTTCCCCCCAGTCTGTTGATGTACCAGACCACAGACATGTTTGTCAGTTTGAATCACAATCGTCTCGAGAGGGAGGGTGTGCTGAAAGACCTGCAACACTAGGAGGACAGCTCTCATCTCCAGGACACTGATATGCAAACTGGTCTCTTCTAGGGACCACTTTCTTTGGACCGTCCTTCCCAAGAAATGTCACCCCCACCCAATTGAGAAACTTTGTCCAACTAAATCCACCAACACAGGTGATCTTTACAACCTGTGTGACTGGTGAAGACAAGGGATGGCGAAGAACTGATCACCGAACAGTTACATTCCATTGAAGAATGCACATATAAAAGTGAGCCATAGGAACCAAAGTTATGGCTATGCCATCAATCCTAAAGTCTGAACAATCAACCTGGCTGGAGAAGAGGGGGTGTGAGAAATTGTTTTACTTGGCATCTGATGGTCCGTACACTGTTCAGTGGAAGGGATGCTACCCCCGACTGTGTCCAAATGAGCACTTATGAATTCCAGGCTCTGAACAGGTCGAGGATGTGATTTGCAAAAGTTGACTGTGATGCCTTGGTATTGACATAAATGGAGCAAGTAGTCCTTGGATTTTTCAAGGAAATGCCTGGTTGGGGATGGTGAGGAGCCAGTTGTCAAGGTGGGGAAATACTTGGAATCCTGGCAGTGTCAAGTGAGCTACTACCACTGCCATACATTTGGTAAACACCCTGGGGGCTGTGTTTTTTTTTTGTTTGAAAATATTTTTATTCATTTTCAAAAAGAAAAACATGTATGCAAGTTATCTATGACAGTGAAGCGGCTGTGTTTTGACCAAATGGCAGGGCTCTGAAGTGTTAGTAACTGGCCTCCAACTGAGAGCGCAGATATCTTTGGGAGTATCTATTCACCTTGACATGACAGTACAGGTTCTAAAGATCGATGGAGCACATCCAATCATCCTTTCTCAGAAATGGCAGAATGGACTGAACCATGACCATTCAGAACTTTGAGTTCTTTATAAACGGATTCAGTTTGAAGAGATCCAGAATTGGTCTCAGGTCCTCTGTTTTCTCTGGCACTAAAAAGCATCTCGAGTAGGTTCTGTAAACTTTCTGGTGTGACCTCCTGGATGATCCTTCTGTCTAGCAGCTTTTGAATTTCTAGAGCTGCTGCCTCCCTCTAAGTGGGTGGAACATTGGGGACCTTTTTCCTTTTACTTGGAGGAATTTGTGAAAATGGTATGAAACAACATCTGGATATGATTTACCACACCCAAGTGTCTTTTATGA